>NW_028222148.1:0-63864 GCF_056783735.1 Eptatretus burgeri
AATTCCAAAACCATGAAACTGAGCAGCCCCAAACTTTCCATGCACACGAAGGGATCTCGGAGGGATTAAGTGAATGAAAATTGGGTGTTTGGGTTCATTTAAACACCTATTTTGAAGATAATTTATGGGGTAAATATCACAACAAAAAAACAAAATAAACCTTCCAAAAATAGTGGCGTGCCATCTTGTTCAGCCCTCTGTCAGCTCACAAGAGTCTGATGCCGCCATATTTTTTGGCCTGCTCAACAACGCCTTGACTTGAAATTGGCGCAACAATTTCTTCATGGAAAGTTTTTTTTTTCACTTTCCTCACTCACATTACATTGAATGCCTGATCATCAAACCTACAAATCAATGGATACATGGCAATGCTTGTGGACGCCCAGAGACGCCAGCATTCGTGGCTTTATTTAATTTATGCACATGCAATGAGCTCTGGAATCTCTTAATCTCAGCAAAATTTCAAAATTTAAACTTCTTTATTGATTTCAACAGCAGTTTTGATTGTTAAAAAAGTGTTCACTTGTCGAATTCGGACATCGCGTGACATTCCAGTCGTCTCTGGATGCATGGTGATGACACAACCGATCGGCAATCGCTTGTAAAGTCAACCATTACTCATCAACCGTTTCGCTGGAGTGCTTGCTTGAGTGCTTAAGCCGTTTGGTGAGCACTCTGCAATTCTCGCACTGTCACTGAATATATCGATCAACTTGAACACAGTTGAGGGCTTATTCGTCTGCGTTTTGGCCGTACATTGCCTCCGGCGGTGAGTCGGGTGGTGATTCATTCGCTGAAAATGTGAAATTTTATTTTTCACCACATTTCCTCGATTTGTATGAACTTCTTTCATTATACGACCCTTCACTTCAGCAGACGTAAATACCTATAAAAACCCTGTTTTGTTTTTGAAAGTTTCTTCAACTGTTTCATTGCTTGAGTGGTTTAGGCATTTGGTGAGCGCTCTTCAAGCTTCGATGGTCATGTGTCGGCTGGGTTCTGTTTGGGGACATTTCTGGAGTGAGGAAGCCAAAATGGATGAGGTGATTACAATGAGTGAAAATGTTTTTAGTTGTGAAACAAGGCAGTGAATTGTCACATCACGGCAGGAGAGCTGAGAGACACGCACGCTCTCGCTCTGAGCTGTCTCGCCTGGGTTCAAATCACAGGTCAGGTAATTCATCAATGTGTGTGTCGTCTCTCGGATGGACGTTAAACTGGACGACACATCTGCTGGAATCCTCTCCTCTCCCCCTCCCCACCTTTCTCTCCCCTCTCCCTCTCTCATTCTCTTTCTGTCTCTCTTACCTTTCACTCACCTCTCCCTCTCTGTAAAGGAGACTGTTAAAGACTGCCAGTTCAGTTTTCAATTTAAAGCGACACGCACACTGTTTCTCATGTACAAATCAGACGAGGACTGAGCCGACCGGAGGGGTGCAAAGGTCGCTGCATGTGTGAGCATGCATGTACACAGGCAGGCATTTCATAGGAAGATAGCATGGATTTTAAATACTCGTACCTGGTTTTATATGGAATCTGGTGGTGAAAAAGAAGAGGTTTCTGTTTGGGCACATTTTATCACCCTTCCCTTCCCCTCCCCCATGTTGTGTTCTCTTCCCTGCCCCCATGACACCTTCCCTTCACCTCACCCTGCCTTTTTCCCCTCTCCTCTAGCTGCCTTCCCTTCCCATCACATTGCCTTCCCTTCCCCTACCCTCACGCTTTCCTGGTCCCAAACCCCCTCTCCTCTTCACCTCCCCTCTACCCTTACATCTCCCGGTGGTTTCCGCGTGCTGTGTTAACGTGCTGTTTTGTTTTACCCCATTTTGTTCAATTCTGGACTACCCCTCCTCCCCTCTCCACAAGTCCCACTGTCAAATGCAATTTGAGAACTCCTCCCCTCATGCTTCTCTCCTCCCAAATTCCCTCCCCACTTCCTCCCCCTCCTCTGTTCTCCATCCTGCTCACCCCGCCTGCCCCAGAGTGTATTATGACGTTTGGTGAGGCGTCGCTCCCCCAGCCCCCTTTCTCGCCCTCCCTCCTCCTTCCCCTTTCCTGGCTTTCCCCTCCCTCAACCCAGCTTCCTCCCTTCCCTTCCTCTCCCCACCCCTCCTCTCACTCCTCTCTCTCCTCTCCCTCCCTCCTCTCTCCTCTCTCTCCCTGCTCCCTCCCCTTTGCCCGTCTCTCCTCTCTTTTTCTCTCCCTCCTCTTTCTTCCCCTCCCTCCTCCATCCCCTCTCTTCCATCTCCCCTTACTCCCTCCCACTTGATCTCCCCTCAGCAACGTGACGGGTTGTATTTGCTGGTATTAAATAAACCACACCAAGGGTAACATGGACCAAGTTCGTCTCGTGTTCTGATGACCCGTTTCAACATTGTTTTCATCTGTTCCATCCCGCCGTCCCCGTGCAGTGAAAATGTTTCGTTTTCAAGTTTTGAGTGACTGCGCAGCCTTAACAATGGAGTTTGTTGATGGGGGTAAGGCTTTTTCAATCCTCCTTCTGTGATGTGGTGATGTTTGTGTTCATTATCTCACACTTGAACATCGTAATCAATTTAAAATCTGTAATAATTACCCCGTGCACACAAAATGTGAAAAGCAGGGTGAAGCATTTGGTTCATGTCCGTCCATCTGTCTGCCTCATCAGTTTATGATCATCATTTATGAAGGAGGAACAACTCATTTAAATTGAACGTTTTATTTTGAACACGAATCTGAACATCAATGCGAAGACAAGTCTGTCGTTTTGTCGAACGTTGGCTCTGAATTTGTTCCGATCACACATGTGTAGAGAGGAGTGAGATGATCTTTTTTACTCTGCCGTCCTGCCTGGCACTCAAACAAAATTGAAAATCATTCCAAACAGGAAACTTAGTGTTTTTAAGGACATGATGAAGGACACAAACAAAAGGTCAACTGACTGATATAACATGTCAGACAGGATGATGTTATCGATACTCGGTAAAATGGTGGGATAATCCAGAATATATTATTTTATCTTCCTTTAAACCTCTCATAATCTTTATTG
Organism: Eptatretus burgeri; assembly: GCF_056783735.1. NCBI lineage: Eukaryota > Metazoa > Chordata > Myxini > Myxiniformes > Myxinidae > Eptatretus > Eptatretus burgeri. The sequence continues at coordinate 3,029 of NW_028222148.1, forward strand.
GAATTTAATTGTATATTTGAACGCTGTAGAAGGCAAATTGTCTTCATAATACTTCCAAGAACCATGTTATATAAACATGATACACAGCATGAGGGCACGGCATGTGAGAGGTGCAGTATCGGGGGTGAAGAAGAGGCCGTCACACGGCTGTGTCCGAAGCCGATTGATGCTCCAATCTATGGTGATCAATGAAGTCTCCATCTTCTAAACTCACTCAAGGTCGTCTTATTTCAGTGTTTAAGAGTGATGTGTAAGACTGCTTCAGGAGTGATAAACTTGCAGATTTTTAAACGATCGATCAAATCATTATTTAATTAAAATTGAAGAAAAGACTTGAACACTGCAGGGGATACATCCGGAACCAAACCAAAATTGAATTGGCTTGTTCTTGTCACCTCCCTAACTCATCCACGAAGTCTTGTCTGAATTTGTCCATAACTTGTTGAGATATTGTTCGATGTGGATGTTGTTTCTGCCCTTATTATATCACTCCATGGTGAAGAATCTGGACTCTCCTCTAGTGGAGGCAGTTCTTTTTTCACGTCCGCAGTTCCTAATCTTCACGTCCGCAGTTCCTTTTCGGCTTCCCCAAACGTTCCAATTCAATCTTGGCTGAACCACCGTCCACCTTCCTCAAACACGCGTGGAGTGGGCAGGCTTTCCTCGCCTGGCCGAAATCCTGCCCAGAAAGTGCAGACCCCATGAAGGCCCTGTCCAATCAGGGTGGACGGTGCCTTCAACTTCACCAAGGCCCCTCCCCACCCAGGGGGATCGATAAATTATGACACCACCTCATAGTAGAATGAGAGATTCGGTGGGTTCCTTGGGTGGTTGCAAAGAAAGGAAGGTCGTTAATTGAGTGGTTGAGTTCTGTGGTGGTCTTGAGTTCGGAGGTTGAGTTGGTCCCTTGTTTGTTGGTTGAAGAAGGAAGGTCACGATCACGGAGTGCCTGCCCACGTCTCGCCTCTGTGGCCCATCTGTTGTGCTGGTCCGAGTTTACCCGACCTTGACCGGGGTCACTCGGGTCCTGTCTGCTGCCCCGTTCTACCTTGGACTTCACGACTCTCCACCCGGGCTCCTTCGCAGACACGGTCTTCACACGTGCGGCTGTGGGCCGAATTGCACGATTTCTGTCGGGTGCCGCACCACGAAGCATCCCTTCCCTCGGAACGTTCAGGAACCAAAATAACTGCGACCTCAGCTCCCTCCCTCCCTCCCTGGCTACAAAAGTCCTTTGCCATTCAACTGGGTTTATTTTGTCCGAGTGTGTGTCTGAATGTGTGGTGCTTGTCCATTAAGTAAAAAGTGTATAAGTTATTTGATCATTGTAAATCTTGCCTGTATTATTCTCATGACAAGTCTACTCTGTGTCCTCTTTTGTAAGTTGCTGTAAAATTGTCTCACTGCATCTCTCTTCTGTCCCATGCATAACACACCAAGAAACCTGTTCCTGAACCACATGATTTTTCTCGCCTTCGTGTAAATAAATTATTGCAGAAATGTTCTCAGTTCGTTTTTGTCATTTCCTTCATTGGTCCAGCATGGTTCGGATCTGAGTTTATCCGGGTCTTTATCCCCGATAATCTGTTCATTCCAGCCGGTATGTCCTTGGCAGTTCCGCTTGGCTGCATCCGATCCGGAGTTGGTTGTTGGGACTCCACCGTAGTTAGAGTGATCCGGTTCGGGCAAGGCGTACCGAGGGCGTGGTTTCCCGGTTGTCGAAACCGTGTGGTTAATTTGGGAAACTGATTACATCTGGCAGGAAGACCCTATGCTACGCGGTTGAGGTTTGAGCATCCATGGTCGATAAAGCGACCCGCCGCATCACGGAATTATCCTATTTGTTAGGGTTAGGGTTAGGGTTAGGCTAACAAACCCTAACCCTAACCCTAACCCCAACAGCTGGTCAAGCAACGGCCGAAAAAAGTGCAATAGGGAAAAATTTCAAAGTTGTCTGAATCGAACTGAATTTTTGGTATTGTGTGGCTCACTGAATACTGACATCATAATATATTATGCATTCATTTGTATCTTCTTTCAATGTTGGCGTCTTTCGACGTTTGAATTTGAAATCTAGATTGTACCTGTGTCCCTCGGAGTTATTTGTTCTCTTTATCGTTGCAGATTTATTTGTTCTCTTTATCGTTGCAGATTTACCAGATTTTATCGCTCAACATGGAACGTGTATATCGTAGAAGTCTTTGACTGGTCTACACACTCGGGTGACATGTTATGTTGACGCCTCCACTTCAATGGCTTAAACATTAAACTGATATCATTCTTATCATTTCATAAATTGATAAATCATTTTTCAGGTCGCGCTGTCCTCAATTGAAATGACCGTGTCCTCGACTATGGATTGATGGTAAGAGGAATACAATGTGATGTCAGAGAAAGACAATTGTGATTCATATTTGAAAGAAAATGGAATAATACTCATAATGTGTAACATTCTAATTCTATTCTTATTCTAATGCATGACTTCTGTTGAGTCGAATGACGTCTTCGTTAACTAATGAACATATTCTGTAGTTGTTAATTATTTGTGGTTCGCGTTCGAAATTGCAACTGCAAAGAAAGTGTGAAATTGTCCAGGTTGATAATCACTGCGATTCAATCTTACACCGGTCGATTTCTGCCCGGAATGATCTGGATACTAAGACAATTTTCAACTGACTTTCTGCTAAACAACACATTACTGGTTGACAGTTGCGGTGGCAACACTTGCAAAAGTACCAGACGTTGTTGAACAAAAATGAGTGCGGATTGTGTCTTATCTTGCAGTTACGTCAATATAACTTATAACTTGCTCCCCGACTCCCCTTATCCGTGACTCGCCAAAACCTATATATATGTATATAAACAAACGTATATAAATAAACTATACTCATCATTTAGAACTACATAACCACCATCAGCTGTCAATTGTAACTACGATCGTATTGTAACGACGATCGTATTTATATCCACATCGTATTTGACTATTGTTCTCGGGATTATATGTGCCTATCTTATCTGATGATGAACTGTGTTGATTACGCAACAATCAAACTCTTAAATCAATGTCATCGTCAGATGAACTTTCATTATTATTATTACCTGCTTCAATTCGTAAATCGTCACAATAACGCAGATGAACTTTCATGACTTGTGATTTATACAAATTTGCTTGTGCTTCAAAGTGAATTTGACGAGGATAGTATTAAATCTGTCCACTTAACGTTTAAACACATGAAGTTCGCTCTGTCAGAAAGTTGATGCAGGTACTTTTACAACGACAAACATCACTTCAGATCACATCGACATACAACGGTCCTGATTTCGGAAGACTATTGAACGAATATTCAATCATTGGTGATGGTTCCTGGTGGGGAAACCTCAGTTGTTTTACACAACACATTAACAAATAAATCAGTCGAGGGGTGGTGACTGCCTCAGATCAGTAACACTACGAAGTTACTCAATATACCAGTTATCAAGTTACTAGATATACCAGTTACCAAGTTACAAGATTTAGAGTTGAATTGAATTTGATTGATAAACTTCGACCGAATTGAATTTCAACAAAGAGGAGCACTTCACGTTCATTCGTAGTTGTGGTTGGAAGATGAAAACGGTAACAAAGCTCCACGATTCGATGGTTCTGAGGAGACAAAAAAAATGTTGTGAATTCATTGATGTGCTTATGAGCGGTCAATTACAGATTCATCCGAAACTCTCCACGAAAAGGTAGAATTCTATCAGACACATGACCATACATTCACATGCAAAAAAGGCAACAAGAAAACATCCATTATTATAAAGCCCAACAAAGGACATGGAAAATATGACCATGAACGATCTGGTCCAAAACTAGTTGTCGAAGCTTGTCGATTCAAATTTCCCAAATTCCCCATGAGGAAAACTGATTGTCCGAACGCCATAAGCAAGAGGAAATCAGTTGAACAAAATGAAATCCGATTGTCAGAAAATAAGAAAATATCTAATACGACAATGCCACGTTGAAAAGCGAGGTCAAGAAACCGCTGAACGAAACGCTTTGTTCGAACTTACATTTGACCAATTCCTGGAAGCAGTTGGTCTCAGTGAAGAAGACTATTACCGTGCTATTAGTCCGTATGTTGGGACTAAAGGCGGTGGATCTGAAGTATTTCTCAAACGAGAGTGTAAAGACATATTTACCAACAATTATAACTCACACATTCTTGGTATCCATCGCGCTAACATTTACATGTCTTTTATCCTCGATGAGTATGCATGTGTGGCCTATATACTTGGCTATCTTACAAAGGGTGAAAGTGGTCTCAGCAGACTCTTGAAACAAATTGACAAAGAGGCGAAAAAGTATGGCATGGCCCCTGATGAAAAATTGAAGGCACAAGGAGGAGCTCAAGACAACGGTGGAGAATTCTCGAGACCAGAAGGTTTATATCGAATGTTCGGTCTTCCAATGTGTTTGAGTACACGCACAAACAAATTCATCAATGTGAATGAACCTAAAAACTGGAATGGTCTCCTAAGACCGAACATTGCTGACATGGAAGATGATGATAACCCGTTCTTCAATAGTATTTACGATTACTATGTAAACCGTCCGGACTGTTTGAACAAACTGACATTCGAGGAATTCGCTCGGGATTATGATCACGTCCACGGATCAAAATCAGATAAAGTCGTCGAAGAATTGGAAACTATACCAGATGACAGACAATCTGATCATATCGGCCCAACCATGTGGTTGAAGGACAAAAAACGAGGACGTATATGTAAACGACGTAGGCAGTGTGTCGGTCGATATCGTATTGATCGATTTCGACTTGGAGAGACCGAAAGGATGAGAGATTTACGATTATTGTTGACCCCATTTCGCAACGAGACCCTGGAAATTCACGCTCACCCAAACAAATCCATCGAAGAACTTTTCAAGGACAAAAGTCCATATTGACAATATTCGCAGCGAGTTCGATAAAAATAGAGATGTCCTTGAACTTATTCAGAAACATATGGATGATTTTGAAAACAATGATGATAATTGCGATGGTGAAAATGACGACAAATCAGATTTCGATTTGCCATCTTCAAAATATGAGACTACATCAAAAGATGATCTACATCATTTCTTTCAACTATCCAAAAAGAAAATCTCTGGCAACGAAGAAATAAATGTCCCAGAGAGACAACTTGTGTGTGCGATGATTCTTAAATTAAATCCAGATCAGAGACTTATTACAGACGATGTAATCGAACGCTTCGAATCAGGTGAACAATTTCATCTTTACAGAGCTGGGAGAGCTGGTACAGGAAAAAGCTTTCGATTGAAGACACTGATCGAAGTAGCGAAATTTCTTCTCATGAAATCTGGTGATAATCCTGACAAACTATCAGTTCTCGTCTTGGCTCCCACGGCCACTGCTGCTCATATCATTGATGGTCAGACTATAGAGGCCGGTTTGGAATTAATGCCTGGCCAAAATACTGAGAATATTCAACAATATTCCTCGTTAGCAACATTGTCGTATAAATATGATCAAGTAAAGTGTCTATTCATTGATGAAATATCGATGGTCGGTGCTGAGAAGTTCCATAATATCCACACAAAATGCCAACGACTATTCGAAAAGGACAAACCATTTGTTGGCTTACCGGTGATATGTTGTGGAGATTTTCTTCAACTTCCTCCAGTCGTAGATTCTGCCATCTATGAGAGATATGTCCAGAAGGGAAAGGCGAGTTTCACCACCCCACACAATTGGAAGATATATTTCAAACAGTTCGAGTTGACAGAGAAGATGCGTTCTTTAGAAGATCCTGATTTCTCAACTGTGTGTGATGAAATTGGTACAAATACGATGTCAGACTTGGATATTGACCATTTGAAAGAACGGCTTATACCATGTCCAAACGAATATAACAACGAAGCCAACAACACCGGCGATTTAGCAATAATTGTTTACAGCAATGAAAAACGTGAAAAAATAAATGATGAGAAACTAAAATTGATCCAAGGTCCATCTGAAGTATTCACTGTGACACCCTGATAAAGATGTCTGTAAGATTCCTTCTAAGAAATTACACGGTAATTACAAGAAGACGGGCAATTTGCCCTATCAACTTGAAGTGAAGGTTGATTGTCCTGTAATGCTTCCTGTGAATGTGAATAAACCAGGTAGGCTCACCAACGGTGCATGAGGATGCGTAGTCGAGTGGGGTTCCTGAAGTTCAATATATTCGCCGAAGCAGGAGAAGGTAGAAATAATATGGGTCAAGTTTGCGGACAATGTCGGAGCTAACGTCGCAGCTCGGGGATGCAAAAAATATGGTTACAAAGGCGTAAAAGGTGCTGTGCCTATTGTGAGAAGGAATGCTATGTTCACGGTCAATAAGAGTAATAACGGGAATGTGACGCGTCGACAGTTTCCTCTTATACTTGCATCCGCTATCACTCGTCACAAAAGCCAAGGGATGACCCAGAATGAAGTGATCATTGATTTCACCGATGCGAAGGGTAAACCTAGCAATGTACAACCAGGTTGGTTCTACGTCGCTGTAACGCGTGTCAAGAGACTGACTAACCTTTATCTGAAAGCATTCGATACATCCCTCATCACGCTGTCCAAACCTGTTGAGAAGGAGCTGCTCTGCTTATCGAAACCCACCAACTTGCACAAATTATGTAAGAAATTTCTTCCCGACCAACTTTTCGCTTATGATGATGACTCCGAAGAAGGTGAAGACATTAAGATCGTGTACTTAAATATCAATGGGTTACTTCACGCTGACCACATAGCTGATATGAAATGTGACAATAATTTGATGACCGCTGATGTGATTTGTATTGCGGAAACGAAACTGTCTGACAGTGTTAACCCAGATTCAGTAATACTTGATGGTTTCGAAACAATGAGTCTCCTCGATCTAACCCTAACAAAACAATCGAAACACATAGTATGGGTATTATGCCATTCACTAACGACTGAACGAAACCGCTAATGGCCAATGTGAAATCCTACATTGACAGAAAAACAGGACTCAGATGATTCGATGTGAAATTGAAAACATACCAGTAACATTCGTCTGCATTCACCCATTGCATGGAGCGAGAGGTCTCAAATTTATCCAAAGCCAACTCAACGACGAGATTCTGATGGGCGACTTCAATATTGATTCATCAACCCCCCGCGGTGTCCGTCAACTTGAACGATTCTGTCACGACATTGACATGAAGTCTGTGTTACATACCTACACCCGATATGACAGCTCCCCAGACCATATTCTAATTCGACATTTTCCCCATCAGTTTACCACTGATGCGTTGTAAAAATTTGTATTCTGACCATTGTGCGATCAGCCTACGATTTTCGAAGAATTCAATTGGACTTCTTGATATGGATGTTAACGCAAGTTAAAACGGTTGTGTTTTAAGTTAATAAGTGGTGTGGGTATGTTCTGACACCCAAACTACCCATTTCCGCCGCCACATCGGATCCAACCCCGCCCTTGTGGTCAGAGCAACCGTGGAAAATTTATGCCCTTTGCACACGATCTCAACGTGGATCACGTCATGTATCATCGCATCTGTAATTTTACAGTCACCACCCCTGTCCGATGTGTGCCAAAAGGAGTCTGAAGCAAGTGACATAAAAACAGTTCAGATGCGTGCAACAATTCGGTACATTTTATTATAAGCTCCGTCTGTGATTGCATGTCATATTTTCCATTTTCTCATGCAAACGATATTTCCGAATTATATGTCCTCATAAATGGCGTCACAATCAACCATTACGATTAATTCAACGACGCCTGTGTCGCCTCAGCCTGCTGCATTATTTTTTGAGAAATATATTTGACATGTCTACTGGACTTTGGTGAACGAATTTTGGGATGTGACATCAATTACCCGATCACTTGTTTTTAAAACTTTTATGTACGTTGATCTTTAATTGTTGAAGTTGTTCAATTCTTCCCGATTGAAAGATGAAAATGAAAATTATATGTTTTTAATGTGCAAAGTATTGCAGTTCAGTAATATATTCTTTCATTTAACCCAATAGGCCAACACATAATATGATGATTAGGTAAAATCGAACCAACCGTTGGTTCGTTGGTTCGTTGGTTATACCTCACGATATGAATATGCAAACTTGCATGGTGAAATTGTGATGTGTTCGGCAGGGTATTATGTATTACGTTCTCAGATTCAAGAATACAGATGTTTCAGAAAGACACGACTTCTGTGTACATTGCTCGCGAACCATCGCTGTCTCCTGACTTGTATTTATTAAAATACCGAATTCCCTTTTCTTGTTGGTGTGCTTAAACACCGTAAAGATGATTTTCTTGAAGGCTTTTTGCTGTCATTTATGTGTCAGAAATATGAGTAATGATGACAGGTAATACCTCCCCATATTCCTGTTGTTAAATCAGTTTGTATTCTCTTACTTACGATGTCGAAACCTATTCTTTGTGTTTTCATCACATACAGTCATACACGATGGTGAAACTGTTATTGATTTTAGCTTTATTTAATTATTTAATTTGTTGTTTGCTCATGGTGCTTCCACAAATCTCATTATTTCCACCAACTGGATAATGTTCTTTCTTCTGAGACTGATTTAATTATTGCATGTCTCGTAGGTTTATTTTATATGACCAATGATACCCTTAATCAGTGTTGCAGACCTGGGGTTGGGGCTAGAAGACCAAGATGGGGGAAGCTACCTTGGGTTTTCACCAGACTCTCCGGAATCGCAAACAATCGCACACAGATAACTCCGTGACATGGCAAGCCGCTAATCGACTGTGAACGCCAATAACTCGACGAGGTGACTTCGGGTCATCCGTCTCATGGATACCGGTTACCGAATGGTTACGTGATCTAATTACTGGGGGACAGGGCCTCGGTACGCCTTGTTCAAACTGGATCAAATTACCAGATCAGATGCAGCCGAGCGTAACTGCCCAAGGACGTACCGGCAAGAAAAACAAATCGTTGGGGGATAACATCCTGACGAAGCGAGGATACTAACCAGGCTGAACCAATGAAGGAAAATACAAAAACGAGCTGGGAACATTTCTAGACAAAGCATTTATCTATCTATCTAAAATTCCAGAAATGTGTGTGTGTGTGTGTGTGTGTGTGTGTGTGTGTGTGTGTGTGTGTGTGTGTGTGTGTGTGTGTGTGTGTGTGTGTGTGTGTGTGTGTGTGTGTGTGTGTGTGTGTGTGTGTGTGTTTGTCTGTGACCGCTGTTTCTCGACACCCACTGGTCCGATCTAATTGAAACTTGCCAGCTCTATTGCTGGGGACCTGAGAATGTGCCTTTTCAAAGTTTGATATTAATCGAACATGTGCTTCCCAAGTTATGGCCATTTATTTACCAAACCAATCACAGGACACGTTGCTGCGTAGGCATGGCCGATGGGGGAAAGGGTGCCTTAGTTCCCATGGCGTAGGAGTGGCAATGGTCAATGGCAGCGAATGTCATGGCGAGCAAAGACAGGGAGGTAAACTTGATTTAAATTTGGATTTTAATTAACTCTGTGTCTGTGTGATTTTTATTTTTTTTGCACGTACGGCCACGCATGTACGGGCACATACTAGTTTACAATAATGTGAGGAAAGGTATGTGGCACAGTGAATGGGTTTATTATTATGTGTAGCAGGGACAGAAAGGAATTTGTGGGGTGCAACAAAAGGCAAGCAATTTACAAAAGCAGACACAGCAGACTTATCCCATTATCACTTCTACAATCATAACTTATGCAACAACAGGCGCCATCACATATATATACACACACACAAACCCGAGGAAGATTAGATAGCCAGAAGGAAAGAGAGCAGATGAGAACTAACGGCCTCGCAATACCTGGCATGGTCGGCTGACCAACGCAACACAGTACGCTTTGGGGGAGGTAGGAGGAAGAAATATTGGTGTCCAAGGTGTGGGAGTGGGAGGTGTGGTGTGGTGCAATATGTGGGTGCGGTGTCGTGCCAGAGGAAACTGTGATTGCAAATCTGTAATGGATACTCTTTTGTGTGTCCAGAGGGGACGAGATAGAGGGAAAGAAAGAAAGAGAGAGAGTGAGGGGGGGCGGGGGAGGGAGGAGAGAGAGAGGATGAAGAAGATGCAGATGCGTGAGGTGAAGGATTCCGAGCCGAGTCGTGCATAGGTCTGAGTGTGGCGTGTACCTCCATGGGACGCTCCGCTTGAGCGATCCCACCTCAAGAGTCGGCACATTATCTCCTGCTTATTCACTTTGCCAGGGTTGTGGAAACGCGTGCTCTGCACTGATCCCAGAAGAACGTTTGTCACACCCCAACCCTGAGTAGATACAGCAATGGCAAACAACGAGAAGGAATGAAGCGAGGGCGGAGCAGTGAGACAAAGGAGGGGGCGAGGAAAATAGGCGAAGACGAAGGTGAGGCAGGGCGAAAAAGAGAGTGGACGGCTTTGCAATTCACCTTTTTTTAGTCCTGGGTGAAGAGTGGGATAACGACCCGAAGCGACATGCCGTGACCCGGATCGCGCTTCCCTATTGGCCCACGGCGGCCATAGCCCCGCCCTGCGAGGCTCCTCGGGCTGGAAGTGGTCTCATTCGCACATCCGGCGCCACAAGGCCCTGCACTAAACTCCCGCCCCTCCTCGCGACCCCCATCCTTCGCCGCACATCCCGCCGTGTTCTGGTGACTGGACGAGGCTCGTGTTGGTCCCACGTGCCCATTCAGGGCATCTCCGGCGAGATGCGGTTGATGCTGTTAACATGATTGTCTTGTCGCTGCATCACGCGGTCCGAGTGGCCTGGGCCGTGCAGCACGCCTCTGTTTGGTGGCGAATTGTATCGTTGCGGAGTTGCGAGGAGGCACGGGATGATTTTTCCCGTGTGCGGGAGATGATGGTGGTCGAGGTGGTGAGTTTTTGGTGAGCAAAGGTTGAGCCAAGTGAGACGCCGTTATAAATTGGCGCGCAGATTTGAATGAAAGGGCGCGCCACGTGCGTGCCGGGCAGCGAGTTTGTTCATGTTGTGAGTGTTTCACAGGTGGCTGCTTGGTGCTGTTATTCATATTGTGTGTGTGCTTGCTTGCTTGATTTCATTTGGACAATGGATAAAAGGAAAGGGTTGAAATGGAAATCAGAATAGAAGACAGAGATATAGTTAGGTGACCCATGCAATGCAGTTCATCTCGTTAACCCACGAGACATGAAGGGAAGGTCTCACTGCGTGAACACCAATGAAATAACTCCGTGGGGATCACTGTATGTTGGGTGCCATTGCTTTTGAAGCATGCGGTTTTGCAGAACCGCAACAATATCATTTCTTCTTCTTCTTCTTCTTCTTCTTCTTCTTCTTCTTCTTCTTCCTCTTCTTCTTCTTCTTCTTCTTCTTCTTCTTCTTCTTCTTCTTCTTCTTCTTCTTCTTCTTCTTCTTCTTTTCTTTTCTCTTTTCTCTTTTCTCTTTTCTCTTTTCTCTTTTCTCTTTTCTCTTTTCTCTTTTCTCTTTTCTCTTTTCTCTTTTCTCTTTTCTCTTTTCTCTTTTCTCTTTTCTCTTATCTCTTTTCTCTTTTCTTTTTTCTCTTTTCTCTTTTCTCTTTTCTCTTTTCTCTTTTCTCTTTTCTCTTTTTTCTCTTATTTTTTTTTTTTTTTTTTTTTTTTTTTTTTTTTTTCTTCCCATTTGGGGTCGCGACAGCGGATCAACCGTCTCCATTTCGCTCTTTCCTCCACATCTTCCATTGACACTCCAACCACCCGCATGTCCGCCCTCACCGCATCCCTGAACCTCTTCTTTGGCCTTCCTCTTCTCCTCCTGCCTGGCAGCTCCATCTTCAGCATCCTTCTCCCGATATACTCCGCTTCCCTCCTGTGCACATGTCCAAACCATCTCAATCTCGCCTCTCTCACTTTGTCTCCAAACCGTCCTTCCTGCGCAGTCCCTCTAATATACTCATTCCTTATCCTGTCCATCCTCCCCACTCCCAACGAGAACCGCAGCATCTTTAACTCTGCCACCTCCAGCTCCGCTTCCTATCTTTTTGTTAGCGTCGCCGCCTCCAAACCGTACAACATCGCTGGTCTCACTACCGTCTTGTATACTTTCCCCTTAACTCTTGCAGCTTCCCTTCTGTCACAAATCACTCCTGCAACTCTTCCCCACCCACTCCATCCTGCCTGCACTCTCTTTTTCACTTCTCTCCCACACTCTCCGTTACTTTGGACAGTTGATCCCAAGTATTTAAACCCATCCACCTTCCCCACCTCAACTCCTTGCAACCGCACCATACCACCACCCTCCCTCTCATTTACGCACATGCACTCCGCCTTACTCTGACTGACTATCATTCCCCTTTTCTCCAGTGCGTACCTCCACCTCTCAAGGCTCGCCTCAGCCTGCTCCCTTCTCTCCCTGCAGATCATGATGTCATCCACGAACATCATAGTCCATGGAGACTCCGGTCTGATCTCGTCCGTCAACCTGTCCATCACCATTGCAAACAGGAAAGGGCTCAGAGTCGATCTTTGGTGCAATCCCACTTTTACCTAAAACCGGTCCGTCATTCCTACCGCACACCTCACCGCTGTCACACTGTCCTCATACATATCCTGCACGATCCTCACATACTTCTCCACCACTCCCGACTTCCTCCGACAACGCCACAACTCCTCTCTTGGCATCCTATCATAAGCTTTCTCTAAATCCACAAACACACAATGTAACTCCTTCTGTCCTTCCCTATACTTCTCCATCAACATTCTCAATGCAAACATCGCATCAGTGGTGCTCTTTCCTGGCATAAACCCATATTGCTGCTCACAAATCGTCACCTCTCTTCTCATCTCAGCTTCCACTACTCTTTCCCACAACTTCATGGTGTGGCTTAACAACTTTATCCCTCTGTAATTTCCACAGCTCTGCACATCACCCTTGTTCTTGAAAATCGGAACCAGTGCACTTAATCTCCACTCCTCCGTCATACTCTCACTTTCCAAGATTTTATTAAACAATCTGGTTCACAACCCCACTGCCATCTCTCCGAAGCACTTCCATGCCTCCACTGGTATACCATCTGGGCCAACCGCCTTTCCACTCTTCATCCTCTTCATAGCAGTCCTCACTTCATCCTTACTGATCTACCCCACTTCCTGATTCACTATCTCCACCTCTTCCAACCTTCTCTCTATCATTTTCTTCATTCATCAGCTCCTCAAATACTCCATCCACCTTCTCAACACACTCTCCTCGCTCATCAGCACATTCCCATTTACGTCCTTTATCACCCGAACCTGCAGCACATCCTTCCCAGCTCGGTCCCTCTGTCTGGCCAATCGGTATGAATACTTTTCCCCTTCTTTTGATTCCAACTTCTCATACAACTCGTCATATGCCTTTTTCTTAGCCTTTGCCACCTCTCTCTTTGCCTTTCGCCGCCACTCCTTGTACTCCTGCCTACTTTCTTCATCTCTCTGACTATCCCACTTCTTTTTCACCAACCCTTTCTTCCTTATACTTTCCTGCACTTCCTCGTTCCACCACCAAGTCTGCTTATCTTCCTTCCTCTGTCCAGATGTCACACCAAGTACCTTCCGAGCTATCTCCCTCACCACTTCTGCTGTCGTTGCCCAATCATCCCACCCATCTTTACCACCATCCAACACCTGTCTCGCCTCCTCCCTAAATTCCACGCAACAGTCTTCGTCCTTCAGCTTCCACCATCTGATCCTTGGTTCAGCCCTCACTCTCTTCCTCAACCTCACCTCCAAAATCATCCTACAGACCACCAATCGATGCTGTCGAGCTACACTCTCCCCTGCAACCACCTTACAGTCTCTCATCTCTTTCAGGTTGAATCTCCTGCTTAAGATGTAATCCACCTGTGTGCACTTTCCTCCACTCTTATACGTCACCCTGTGTTCCTCCTTCTTCTTGAAATACGTATTTACCACTGCCATTTCCATTCTTTTTGTAAACTCTACCACCATTTGCCCTTCCACATTTCTCTTATTGAGACCGTACCTACCCATCACCTCTTCATCCTCTTTATTCCCTTCCCCAACATGCCCATTGAAATCTGTTCCAATCACCACTCTTTCATCCTTGGATACACTCTCCACCACTTCATCTAACTTACTCCAGAAATCTTCTTTATATTCCATCTCACACCCCAAATGTGGGGCATATGCACTGATGACATTCATCATCACTCCTTCAATTTCCAACTTCACACTCATCCCTCGGTCAGACACTCTTCTCACCTCCAATACCCTCTTGACATAATCTTCCTTCAGGATTACCCCAACACCATTTCTCCTCCCATCCACCCCATGGTAGAACAGTTTGAAACCACCTGCAATGCTCCTAGCCTTAATCCCCATCCACTTAGTCTCTTGTACACACAGTATGTCCACCTTTCTTCTCTTCATCATATTAGCCAACTCTCGCCCTTTGCCAGTCATCGTCCCAACATTCAGAGTTCCAACTCTCACCTCCACACTTCTACCCTTCCCCCTCTCCCACTGCCTCTGGACTCGCCTTCCCCGTCCTCCTTCTCCTCCTTCTTCTTGAAATACGTATTTACCACTGCCATTTCCATTCTTTTTGCAAACTCTACCACCATTTGCCCTTCCACATTTCTCTTGTTGAGACCGTACCTACCCATCACCTCTTCATCCTCTTTATTCCCTTCCCCAACTTGCCCATTGAAATCTGCTCCAATCACCACTCTTTCATCCTTGTATACACATCCTGGATACATCCTTGGATCACTGTATGTTGGTGCCATTGCTTTGGAGGCATGCGGTTTAGCAGAACCGCAACAATAGCATATCCCCAAGGTTCAATTCTCCAAAAAATTATCCACCCTTCTTCATAAAAAAAAAATTTCAATTGGAATCGTGTTTGACCTGGATATAAAAATCAACATTTCTGAAGCTTTACAATACATAACTGTTTTATTCAAGTACTAGAAAATACCACTCATCGCTTCACTGATGGGAATACTAATGGAGGAGGTGGGGGGGGGGAGAGAAAAAGAGAGGAGAAGGGAGAGATTGGAAAGGAGGGAGGGGGAGCGAGGAGGGGTGGGGGAACAGAAGACAGTGCGAGGTGAGAGGAAGGGAAGGCAGACGTGCGGTGGAACATTAATTATGATTCACACTGTCTCATCAAAATGATTGTGCAGAGAATAACAGTGAAGATGGAAACAAAATAATGTCTGAAATCCATTTTCTTCTGGTCATCCAATAAACACCGACTGGACGCTCTCTCGCGACGTGTAGTGGGGTGTTTTGAACCGCACAGTGGGAGTTGTTTTGAATGATGTGGAGGTGAGGTGTTCTTAATAACATGGTGGTGACATGGTGATGAGGTCTTTTTAATAATGTGGCGGTGAGGTGTTTTGTATTATGTGGCGGTTTTGTCCCAATGTAGCGATGCCTGGTGAGGCAAGCACAATGAGCCGGTGTGTGTGTGTGTGTGTGTGTGTGTGTGTGTGTGTGTGTGTGTGTGTGTGTGTGTGTGTGTGTGTGTGTGTTTATATATACGTGTGTCGTGTATGTGTGTGTGAACTCTGTTAGTGTGTGTATGTTCTCCGTTCGCTTAGCTTATACAACAGTCGTGCCTTTTACTTGCTGGAATAAATTTTGTCTAAAGATTAACTACAGATGGGTAACTTGAGAAAATAAGGCCGTTTTTACAAAATCTCGTTACTATGCCACTCTCGCTACTATGCCACTTTTGCTCGTTGCCAACGGGTGGCATAGTAACGAGCTTTGACTGTATATGTATATATGTGTATATATATATATATGTATATATGTGTATATATATATATATATATGTATATATGTGTATATATATATGTATGTATATATGTGTATATATATATATATGTATATATGTGTATATATATATATATATGTATATATGTGTATATATATATATATATATATGTATATATATATATATATATATATATATATATATATATATATATATATATATATATATATATATATATATATATATATATATATATGTATATATATATATATATATATATATATATATATATATATATATATATATATATGTATATATATATATATATGTATATATATATATATATATATATATATATATATATATATATATATGTATATATGTATATATATATATATATATATGTATATATATATATATGTATATATATATATATATATATATATATATATATATATATATATATATATATATATATATATATATATGTATATATATATATATATATATATATATATATATATATATATATATATGTATATATGTATATATATATATATATATGTATATATATATATATATATATATATATATATATATGTATATATATATATATATATATATATATATATATATATATGTATATATATATATATATATATATATATATATATATATATATATATATATATATATATATATATATATATATATATATATATATATATGTATATATATATATATATATATATATATATATATATATATATATATATATGTATATATATATATGTATATATATATATATATATATATATATATATATATATATATATATATATATATATATGTATATATATATATGTATATATATATATGTATATATATATATATGTATATATATATATGTGTATATATATATATATATGTATATATATATATATATATGTATATATATATATATGTATATATATATATGTATATATATATATGTATATATATATATATGTATATATATATATGTATATATATATATATGTATATATATATATGTATATATATATATATGTATATATATATATATATGTATATATGTATATATATGTATATGTGTATATATATATATGTGTATATATGTATATATATGTATATATATATGTATATATATATTGTTGCGGATTCGCGCCCGCCGGCGTGCTGACGGCCACGTAACTCGAATCGCGGCACGTCGCCCACCGGACGGACAATCCAGTCGTGACCCTCTCGGACTAACGCCGGGAACCAGTCACGGGTGGACCTTTCGGTCTCACCGCGATCGAGCCAATCAGCCCCCGCGTGGGATAGGGTTGCTCGCCAAATTCGACCTACCTAAGTACCCACGCGGAGGGTAGACCGGGCGATCGCACCTCGCCGCAGGTCGACTTCGGACACGGGCCACTTAAGCGACCCGTTCCGTACTATCAGAATAACCGAGCGGTGTTATCGTCGACCTCGACGGTTCGATTAATTATCGGGCGTATTCAGCCCACTACCAACCCTTTACGTGAAGCAAGATGAGGATTCAATGGAGGAAAAGACGAAGCGAAGCGGGAGAACAGTTCAACAATAAAGCACATTTATTCTCGGCACACGGGAAGCACACAAATACAATTCCACCAAAAGCACACACAAAAAAAGAAAACACAATTCCATTTACACAAAAAGCAAATATAAAAGTGAAAACACAGTGCAGAGCTAATACCGACTACCGAGCACACGGCAACACTTATACAATTCTACTTCACAGACGGCGCCGACAACACATACCCAAAACCAAGGAAAAGAAATCCCCCAAGAATGGGGCAGGCCTGAGGCCGAGACCGGGTCGGGCCTACCCGTCTGGTGATGAGACGCGGAGCGGCGATGGCCCCGCAACCCGCGGGCCTCGTGGACAGTGCCTGGCAGGGGGTGGGAACGGGGCCCCCTTGGTCGCACTATCTCAGCGCGGGGGGAAACAGGAGGGGGTTGCTGATGCTCGGGGTATGGAGGATCTTTATTATCCCTGGTGTGCGTCTCCACCTCGGCCAGGTCGCGCTGCCGGCCTCCCTCGGGCGTGCAGCTCCTGGCACCGACGCGAGCACCCCCTCGTCCGACTCTCTTCAGCTTCTCCAGCCACTGCAGGCTTCGGGCTCCAGACTTCTTTCGTTCTCGTTTGCGACTCTCCCTCGTTCTCCTTCGCGACTCTCCTCTGACTGACGAACACCGTCCTTTTATCCCCCCGTAACTTCGCCTTTGACCCCCTCCCTTTGACCTTTCACCTCGCTCCCCATTGGCCCGAGAAAAAGTGGGCGTGAAGGCTTTTTGATCCACAAGTTTGCATATATCGATCGTTCTGGAGGCGGGGCCAAATCGCCCCTCGCTCACCGATTGGACGGCAAAAAGTGGGCGTGTGTCGTTTTTGATCCGTTTTTGAAGCAGAAAATCCGTGATTTTGTACACGCTGTTCAACGTGCGCCCTACACGAGTCCAGCATCGGTGCCCATGAGTGGCGCGAGATGACGGTGATGCGATGGTGGCGAGTTGTGACGGTAAAGGTCATGGCGGTTGTGGTGAAGCGGCGTTGTGGTTGGTGGTTGTTGTTGTGGTTGTGATGGTGGCGATTGGTCCAAAATAAAGATAGTAAAAGAAAAACGGCTATCCTGAAGAGTCGCAGCACGTATAAATGACATGTATTCCCACTAGACAACGGGTTTGGGCCTAACTACACATGCACTTACCGAGATACCTCACCAAAGGGACCTGAATGGTGGTTTGCGAATCTGGTAACCACAACAATATGTATATATATATATATATATGTATATATATATGTATATATGTATATATGTATATATGTGTATATGTATATATATGTATATATATATATATATATATATATATATATATATATATGTATATGTGTATATGTGTATATATATATATATATATATGTATATATATATATATATATATATATATATATATATATATATATATATATATATGTATATATATATATATATATATTTATATATATATATATATATATATATATATATATATATATATATATATATATATATATATATATATATATATATATATATATATATATATATATATATATATATATATATATATATATATATATTAATATGAAAAACGTAGACCGATCAACATCTTTCATCTGTTAATGGAGCGAATGACCAATTTGCTATCAACTCAGCAATTAAACCCAGGTGGCTTGCATTATATCAATAAATCGACTCCTCCCATGCTTTTCTTGCTGAAGAAGCTGCATAAAGCAACCATTAAAGGCTACCCAAGGTAAGCCCTTTGCTGTTTCAAACCCTTCCTCATTTTCAAATGTGGAGGAACTCTTGCCTGATTTGAGAGACCTGTTCCTGTTGGTAGAAAAGTGTGGGCTTGCTGAAAAGAGTACTATGGCTGGAGTTGCAGGCAAGGATGTTGTGCATGTACCGGCAGAGAATATAGTGTTTGTTATGGCAAGAGGACTGGGCAATATGATAGGGGACAATAACAGGATGTTATTGGAGCCAGGGAGCACACCACTGGCGGAAGGGCTGTTAGTTATTCCGTTGCTCATCGGGACTCACCAATATTTGTTCCCAGTGCAGGTTGCCAACGTTTTTGCAGAAGGATGTTTGGCTTCATCCAGGAAGACAGTTTGGTGTACTGTCTCGGGCTACACGACACCTGTGTGAGTGTAATCACCTGTGTGAGGTACGGTTTCAACGCATCTCAGCCAGTGTGAGCAGGTGACCATCGACAGCTCGAGAAGACAAATGACTGATGGGGAGCACAGGTTGATTCTCGATGGAGCCAATGTAGGGGGCACTCCTGAACAAGACAGCGAATTGAAAAAATTATTGTTCAGACATGCTGAGGTTTTTCTCTCTGAAGGACGAGGTCCGAGGTTACACTGACAAGGTACATCATGAGATTCCTTCAGTGGACGAGATCCTGGGAACTCAGCCATTTCGTAGGATTCCCCCCACTCAGTACAGGGAGGTTAAAGAACACATTTCCAATCTGCTCAGTAAAGGAGTTATCAAGGAGAGCACAAGCGCTTCTGTTTCTCCTGAAGTGTTAGTACGTAAGGCTGATGGGAGCTTGCGTCTATGTGTGCACTACTGTCGACTGCATGCAAAAACGAGACGGGATGCTTTTCCATTACCACAGATTAATGAGTCCTTTGACGCACTGCACGGGGCACAGTTCTTCTCGACAATTGACTTCCCAAGTGGGTACCATCAGGTCGCTATACATGAGAGAGACCTGCATAAGATGGCGTTTCCCACACCATTTGGTTTGTTTGAGTATACTCGCATCACATGCCATTTGGCTTATGCAATAGACCAGCCACATTTCAGCGCCTCATGCATGAGACAATGAATGACGACATTTCAACTTTGGCTGGTGGACCTGGATGACATTCGTTTACTCAAATATGTTTCAAGAGCACCTAGAAAGACTGAAGACTGTCTTGAGGTGACTGAAGGAAGCAGGACTGAAGTGAAAGCTGGAAAAGCTTCATTTTCTACAGAAGGAAGTTTGGTTCTTGGGACATCAGATTTCTGGCAAGGGTATTGTGAATAATCCACAAAATGTTGCTCCTGTTAGCAAGTGGAAAGTGCCCAGTACATTGAAGGAGCTGAGGTCTTTTCTTGGATTCTGTACTTGCTTCAGGCATTTGTTTCAGGGGTTTTCCACGATTGCTGGTCCTCTTCATGATCTTGTGAATCAGGGTCTCAGAGAAGGAAATCCGGCAAAGTTTAAAAAAGTGTTTGATGATCGGTGGAATGAAGATTGTCATGCTTAATTTAAGGAATTAGAAGAGAAGTTGATCAGTGTGCCGGTGTTGGGCTTTGCGGAATTCGGTCGTTCATTCATCATTGAGACTGATGCCAGCAACTGGCGTCTCGGGCAGTCCTCTATCAGAAATAAGGGGACAAGAAGAGGGTCCGAGCATATGCCAGTCGGAGGTTGAGAAATGTTGAGATGAGTGGCAAAAATTACAGCAGTGTGAAACTTGAATTTCTCGCTCTGAAGTGGGCTGTATCAGAGAAGTTTTGAGAGTACCTCTTCGGCTCTAAGTTTACAGTGGTTCTGGACAGTAACCCGCTTTGTCATCTTCAAACTGAAAAGTTGGGGGCAATAGTGCAAAGATGGGTTGCACATGAAGCAATTTTTTTACTTTGATATGAGATATCGCCCTGGGTATCGTAATGCTGCCTCAGATGCCCTCTCGAGGCAGCCGTTGGCAGGGGAGGATGAACCAGAGAGATCAGAGAGGATGGTGGTTCTGTCCCAATGGGAAACACGCCAACTTTTCCGGGTTACATCAGAGAGGAACTGCGTAGGTTACAAGATGCTGATCCCACACTCATTGTGTTTTGGAAGTTTTGGGATGTGAAGGGAAAACCTGCAGAAGAGGAAAGACAGGGTGTTTCAAAATCTACTGTGTCATTGCTGAAAGAATGGGACCATGTACAAGAGAAGAATGAGTTGTACCGGGTTATTAATGATGTTCACGTTTGTGAATGTTGACAGCTGTTGCAACCTGAGTGTTTGAAGGATCAAGTGCTTGAAAGTATGCATGATCGCATGGGGCACCAAGGCATAGAGTGCACATTGAATCTGTTGATACACCGGTGTTTTTGGGTGGGAATGTGCAATAATGCAGAACACCAGTTAAGAACTGTCAAAGGTGCATTTTGACCAACATGCCACAGCCAAAGATATGCGCACCCATGGGCACACTGTCTGCGTCACGACCATTGGAGGTGGTAGCAATACATTTCACTCTTTTGGAACGAAGTACTGATGACCGAGAGAATGCGTTGGTGGTTACTGATGTGTTCTCGAAATTCACTCAGGCTTTTCCTACAAGAGATCAGAAGGCTGACACCACAGCTCAGATCCTGTTCAGGGAGTGGTTCATGAAGTATGATGTACCTGAAAGATTGCACTCTGATCAGGGAAGGAATTTTGACAGTGATGTTGTTGCTGAGCTGTATAAGCTGTATGGTGTTAAGAAAACGTGCACCACTCCCCATCATCCTGAGGGAAACGCTCAGTGCGAGCATTTCAACCGAATGCTCCACGACCTTCTCTGCACATTTCCCCCGAGGGGGGGGAGGGGGCGAGGCTGGTGGAAACACTGGCCCGAGCATCTGCCTGAGTGGCTTCATGCGTACAACGTGAAACCCCAGGCCACTACTGGTTGCTCACCATACCTTCTGTTGTTTGGTGTAAATCTCCATCTTCCTATTGACGCTTTGTTTGGGCAGGAAGAAGCGGTGAATGAGAGGCATGACTGGCTAGTTTGGCATCAGGAGCGTTTGCGGGAAGCACATACCAAGGCAAGGGAGTATTTTGAAAAGAAATCAGCTAAAAGGGTTGCTGCACAGAAGGAAAAGATGCACTGCTCATCTTTACAGGTGGGTCAGTGGTAGAAACAAATACAGGACTTCAGTACAATTTACAACATTTGTTGAACAAACAGACATATTTCATGTGCGTGTACAGGAGGTTCTGGACAAACAAACTCACTCCAGATCACTCAAATACAAGTGGAGAATCTTCGTCTTCATATCGTTTTCAGTGAGACACAGTTTATCATTTTCTGGCACTGGCGCCAGTTCGTCTGATCTTGACATTTTCCAGGTGAACCTTATCTTCAGTCTTCGTAAACAGCTCCTGCTTAAATGGTTGGAACACAAATTCAAATCTGGACATATTAATCGCACAGAATGCAAGAATGATGTCAAACGCCAACTCTAATGGCCATTAAAACAAGTTTCCATCCGATGTAGGTTAAAAGGTCATTCGACTTCTTCGAAACTGGGAAGATATATTTTCTTGAAGGACTAAAGCGTAGCGAAAATATCTTATCTGGACATCTTCTGAAATCCACATTCCAACTTTAGTCTTTTATAGAAAATCCCTCAAGATAGCTTTAAAATGACAGGCAATTCTTCTTTATATTCATCTTACTGGCAAAGTTCAACCTGTTTACACTTTTAATATACCGATGATTTTTCCGTACAAAGGAGAAATATAATCATATTAATTCCAAAATGGATACACACTTTAAAGAATCATCATATTTGAGTACATTTCGATTTCAGATTTAATATTTTATCTTAATATCAAGTTTTAATTATCATCAATTAATATATTTTATCATCCCCAAACCCATCATGATAAAAATGTATCGACATCAGTTTGTCTATCAAATAGATAGAGTGTTGAGAATGAACAAAATTCAATATGCTTGGGGACCTGCAGTGTACTCGGTGGATGAAATGCAGGGCACAACCAATGCCGTTGAACCTGTGGGTGGAGGGCCAGTTCGAAGAGTGCGTTGGGTGAACTTGAGGGCCTGTGCAGGACCTATCCCAGGACCAAGAAGGTGTACTGTTCATCAGGAGAATCTAGGGAAGAAACATCCTGCCGTTCATCAGGAGGACATATCTGAGTCGGAATCTTCTGATGCTGAGTTTGTTGTTGTGGAAGAGGGAATGTTTCCAGGGTTGAGACAACCAAGTGGGGGGTGTTGTTCTCGAAGGGGATACAAAGATTCCAGAAGGGGGGAGATGCATCAAGCTGAAGCTTCGGAAAATATTTTATATTTGAAGTAAAAAGAGACATTGGGCTCCAGTTGCCAATAAGCTGAGGATGCTCTTTTGTAGGTAATAAACTAATTACTGCTCTATGACAGATCATTGGCAATTCTCCACATTGTAAAGAACTCGGAAAGACCTCCAAAAGCTCTGGACCTAATAAAGACCAAAAGGATTTGTAAAACTCGACTGGGAGGCCGTCTCGTCCAGGAGATTTTCCAGTCAGCAGAGAAGCAAGCGAGAGTGTAAGTTCTTCCAAGGAAGGTAAGGAATCAAGCTAATCCCTTTGAGCAGCACTTAACATGGGGAGATCAGACGTGAAATATCAGATCGCATCATTGCCAACATCATTTGCCATAAACACGTCTGAGAAGAAGTGATAGATCTCCCTCTTTATGCTATCTTGTGATGTCACAATGTCCCCAGTTGAGAGCTTTCGGGTTTCAATTTGCCTTTGACGGGTGGTCTTTTATCAAAATGAAAGAAAAATTTAATTGGCGAGTCCAAATTATAAATCTGATCCATCCTAATCTGATCATTGCACCTTTCACTTGGTAGTCAACAAGATCATTTATTTAGAAGGGCCTTTTTTCCAGTAGCATTTGGTTATTTGTTGTGCTGGGGTTGTTTGCAACATCAGATTGTAATTTCATTATTTCTTTTTAGAGTACAATCCTCTCCTTTTTGCACGAAAACATGAGAAGTGATTGAACTGTTGGCAAAAGACAGCAATCTGTGCCTTTGCGTAGTCCCGCAATAATCTAGGGTAACTTGAACTGTTCTTTCGTTCTATGAGGCTATTCCAAAACACTCCAAACGCAGTGGTTCCCAAACTTTTTTTTTTCCAGTTTTACCCTGATTTAAACTCTGATAGGTTCGTATTACTCCAACGTAAAATTGTGTATTATACAAAACACAAATGCACAATTCTAGTACAATTCAGCACTTACTGTACAGTGCTGTTCGAGACTTCGACTTTGTGAGATGGATGAAGTTGTTTTGTTGACGCCAGATTTTGGATGCATGGTTTAATCTTTGACAGAACCAGCCTCATATCTGAGCTTGGAACAAGCCAGTCTCTAGTCTTGGATTTGACGTGGTACATTGTCGAGACCCCAATTTCACACATATAGGTCATGGGAAATTGAAGAAGTACATTGATAGCCCGAGCCATTAGAGTTGGGCATCCCACTGCTCCTTGCTGAAGCCAGAAAGATGCAATATCTTCAACAGTGTCAAATGTGCTTCGGGTCACGGAATCATTTCTCAACTTCAGGAATTCGTCTTTTGCAGGGTCGGCGTCAGAAATGACATCGTCTGCAACAAGAAATGGCTGCTTTTCCATGCAGTGTTCCTCTGTAAAACCTCGCTTTCGGGAAAATATTTTGTCATTGACGTCTTGAGTTTGAGAAGATGCTCACCAATGTCAGTCGCCGGGCACGGAACCTCGCTACTTTGAAGAAATTGGTCTAGCCTGGTAAACAAAGCAACGTTGTTGACATTGACTCACCTGCGCCATAGTTCTATTTGTTGACAGAAGGCATTCATCTCATCTGGGACATCGATGATGGAGGATTTTCTTCCTTGTAGAGAGCAATTCAACACATTCATCTCTCCAAAGATGTCCGATGGATAAGCTTGGCGTGCGATGAACTTGTCGTCACGAAAAGCAGTGTTGTCAGGGTGTGCTTTTGCAGGAAGAAAGTCTGCTATTTCTGATCGCAGTTCAAAAACTCGATCCAAAACCTTGGCGCGAGACAGACATCTCACCGCAGGGTGCAAAACAAGTTGCACGTGTTCAGAACCAAATTCTTCACACAGCACTCTGAACAAACGAGTGTAAAGTGCTCGACCTTTTATAAAATTGACCACTCGTATAACACAGGTCATCACGTCTTTGAACGAGTCATGAAGAGTTTTGGTCATGAGAGCTTGGCGGTGAATGGCACAATGCACGTTGGTGAGCGAAGGTGCTTTCTTCTTTGCCAATGCAACAAACCCGAATTTTACTCTGAGCATTGCCAGTGCCCCATCCGTGCAAATAGCTCCCAGCTTTTACCACTGTATTTCATGCTTTCCCAAGTTGGTTGATCCCATATCAATAATGTCTTGTGCCGTGGTTGTTGTTTCAAGCAGAAGGCAGAACAAGTATTCAGCCTTCAGCTGATCATCAACAATATTGCGAGCAAAGCAGATCAGCGGAGCACAATTACACATCAGTTGACTCATTCAGCTGAATGGCAAACTTGTGCATCGATGCTTTGTTTTCGACAACAACTTGCATCTCAACATCCTCCACCATGTCATCTATCCGGCACCGAAAGGTGTTGTTAGAAACAGAAACTCTTGAAAGCTTCTTTGTTTCACTTTCGCCACACATGTTTCACACACGAATCTCAGCACCAGGCATGATCAACTCCTCCGCTGCAGTGTGGGGCTTCTTCTGGATCACAATGAGATATGCAACTTCGTAAGATGCGCGGACTGTATTGGCTTGTGTGACGGCAAAATGTCCCAAGGAATCCAACCGCTGAGCTTTGAGAGTGCGTTCCAGTCTCCGAAATTCCTCCAAACTTGTACCCTCATGCACATGCTGAACGTTACGAAGATGTTCACGTAGTTTCCCTGGCTTCATGTTCTCATTTGACAAGATCTTTCCGGACAACACACACCGTGGCCACACGCCCTTCCTTGTCATTGAAGTCAGTGAAGCCAGACTGCAGATATGTTTCCAGATACTTTCGGTCACGTGGTGTGTACTTTATTTTATTCGATGCCGTCTTATTCTTGGGGCTGAAGTGTTTGGTCATACCAACTCGGCCTACTTATCTGAAAAATAAACACGCAAACAAAAATTATCTCCTTGTCAGCTGAAAAATAAACAAACATTGTTGACAAACATTTCTTATCAATTCAATGAAGTTTAAATTAGCTCATAACTCATTGTTTTCACCAATATAGTTCTGGGTGCTATGAAAATTACAATGTGATCAAGCTTTCGTTACCTCCAATCACAGAGTCACTGCACAACACGCACCCATTCACTGTGGCTTCTGGAGTGATACGGACAGTAAACTGACTCAATTTAAATAAATCTCTCACTGGTGGTAACTTGCGGCGAATACTTCACGTGTTGCCAAACTTGGCAAACTTGACGCCTCGAAGTCATGTACAACCTCACTTTAATAGAGGCCACACCACCGCACCATCATGCGCAAAACCACTGCCAAGGCGCAATGATCTTCGTGAGGGACTGGATACTAAGCGTGAAAAAACCAAACCCGACATGTCGACTTACCGTGCAGGAATGAATGCCGACACTGAGATGGAGATGTGCACTTGACTGCAGTCGCACGGGAGAAATGGGGCCTGAATCAGCACGGCAAAGAACTCATCCAATCTAAACTAAACTAAACTAACATAACCGAACCTGAGCTGAGCTGACCTCTCGTAGAATGCCAAAGCACTCGTTTTGAGCACAAATTCGATTTTAAAAATGGATTAGCATCAGCTACACACCTCGACTGGTGCTTATGGCTTCGCGCTTTCCTATTGGTTCCTTGTATTTCTGGTACAGTGTGGAACGAAGCGCGAAAATGACGTAGACGAAGAACTGGTGTGGGCCTTAGCTTTTTTTGTACTTGGGACCCGCTCCCTTTCGTGAAGCGTGATGATTCACCTGACGTCAAGGGGGGGGGGCATGACACGGTGGGCCCCCTCACTGTGCCACTGATATTACCCCAGCCAAATGCAGTTTTTACAGCAGTTGTGGTAATTACCCCGAGTTTGGGAACCCCTGCGAGTCCAAAGGCTTCACAAAAAGTAACACTCTCCAGTAACATGACGTTAAACTTCCAATATGGATTGCCATGTTACTGCAGAGCAAGCTTAAAGGAGAATGTTGTAACCAGATGATCAGAGAAAAGAGAAGGCACGATATCAGATTTTAATATCTAATCAAACATTGTGGCATTGACATACATTCTGTCTGACCGAGCTGGAGTGTGTCTCTGGGACACACATCTTAACCAAGTGAACTGACGTTGTCTGGGGTGTTGGATACGCCAAACATCCACGAGTCCCACAGTTTTTATAATTTTTCCCAAAGTTTTGGCAGATTTTGGATGTGGCTCCACACTGTTTCTGTCTGAAGCAGGATCAAGGGTACAGTTGAAGTCACCACTCATTATAAAGGAACAGTTCAAGTCAATTGTGCTTAGAAAGGCCTCCAGTTTAAGGAGGAAGAAGGAGAAGGAGGAAGATACTTTTCAGCATTCTCATTGGGGGCATAGATGTTTATAAAAAAATAAAGATTTGATTGTTGGCAATGAACTGAAGACAAGCCAGACGTCCAGGAATTATTTCATTATAATGAACTTGTTGGAGCGTTAATGAAGGAGAGACAAAGAAAGGAATCCTGGCAGTGAAGGAATTGATATCACTGAAGAACCACTGACCCTTCATGATCCTTCTCCATTGGGCTTGCGCAGTCAGATCTCCATGCGTCTCTTGCAATAACAAGACGTCCAGGTGTAAACGCCGTGTCAGATCTTTTACCTGAACTTTGCGTTCTTTTCAAGCACCACCATTAATGTTTAGACTTCGAAATAAACATTCATGTGTTTAGAAAGGGAAAGAAGAAAAACAAATAAATAAGAGAAATTCACCATGAGGACCTGACTTGAGAAGGTCCTGTCGAGCTTTCTGGATCATGTTTTTTAACCTGTGTTTCTGAGCCTCCGTGAAGTTTCGGGTGACAAGGTTACGCACAATTTCTTTCAATTTCGGAATTAACACCGGAAGATCAGGGAAATGATCTTTCAGATCAATATTTCTCTTACGATAGGAATCCCTCAAGAAGTCCCGAAGCTCGTCATCCGAAGGTCTGATTTCAGCCTTTAGGATCTGAGAGGACTCATCTTGACCTTCACCATGAGATTCCTCACATGGGGAATCCAGAGGTGTTTCAGTTTCAATGTGAGCATCACGTGATTGTTCGGTTTCAATGAAGGAATCTTCTTCGGCCCCTTATATATCGGAGTTACGTCTGGGGATTCTTGGGAATGTAAGAGATTCCCCAAGCTTGTCCGTGACACGGCCACGGGGCTCGGGTCATGAGTGTCACTCTCCTTTGGAGGATTTAAACTCTCCTCCATTGTTTCCTCGGTGTCCTTATTTGTCTCATTCATTGTTTTTTTTTAGAGAGAGTCTGTAAAAGCTTATCCTGCTCCTGTGACTGTTGAATATGGGATCAGTCTCCATAAGGAACGTCCTTTACTTTATTCTGGATTACTTTATTCTTCCAGAAAGGGAAATCTGTTATTACATGGAATTCCATTAATTACATTTTCACTGATTTCTCTTTTACCAGAAGGTGACACACGTGGTGCAAGGAGTTTACGTTTATCAACTTTTGAGAAGGGAATGAACCAATCACCGACACTGTCCATTGGCTCATTGGGAGGGGGCGTGTCCACTTGTTCAGTTAATTTATCTTGTCCGTCATTGGGAGGGGGCGTGTCCACTTGTTCAGCCGGTTTGTCCTGTAAGTTCGTTGAAAGAGAAACGTAAACATTAATATGTGAGTCGTTGTTACTGGAAAGCTGCGTTTTTCGAAGAGGGCAAAACTATTTCACGTGTCTCACTGAACCACAACCAAAGCACTTCAGCGAGTCAGTGTTAACATCTACTTGGTCGTCATGACGATTTCCAGTGAACTTTAAAATGACGTTCAGAGAGGGATAATTGTTGTTGAGTACCATTAATACTTGTCTCCGGAAACCCATCACGTGACTGGCACGTGCATCTTTACAGCCCAAAAGGAGCATTATTGTTGTGGGGCCGGGTCTCGGTGGCGAGCACGACCGCAAGATGGAGCAGTCGAGTCGGCTGCTCCGTGCACCCAAAATTATAGGTCGTCACCCCGGATAACTCCAGAGCCGACGGGTCAATTAAAGGACCCGTGGTCGCCAATACATCGACCGCATGGGGTCGCATGGTTCATTGGCAACTTCAATATACCGAAATACCCACGCAGTCCAACTCCAGGGTAACCACACCCTCGGCAGGCCTCGAGCGGAACGAGTCGTTTCTGTGCGAAACCCGAGTGTATGGTTACCGAGGTCCGTCGGTCCAAATGCACAATTACGGCAGCAACAGCCTTCCTCATCCCCAATACGCACCGTGGCAAACCAATGGCAGAAAGGACAAGGACGCGCTGGGACATTCAACAAAAGGGGAATTTATTTTACAATAATCGGGGAGGGGAAGCACACAAAGAGCAGAGTTATCATGACTGTAAGAAATGCGAAGTACGATGAGAAAAGAAAGCACTGACACAGTTGTTACTCGAGAACATTGTACTTTACGGTACTTCGACATAAAGACGGTCCCCTGTGCCAGTGCGCATGCGCAGCCTGAGCCGGAGCCAGAGATGTTGTGGGCGTTTCAACCTGTTCAATACTTGTTTGATTATTGTCGTTCCACGCCAATAAAGTGGTCGAACAAATTGAACTCTGTTCTTATTTATTTACTTTTGACGGGGCCCAAGGACACACACTCGCACACACAAATTCCCAGAAAGAGATGGAAGTCGTGGTCTTTATTGCCCCGTCACCTCAGAGGGAAGACAGGCTGAGGGAAGAGAAGCAAGCTTGGACCTGTCCACCTTGTGTGATTCTCGACGATCTTGGGGTAACGTTACTCGAACCCGCAACACGAGGCCAGTCCAAGCATCAGGGACGGAGGGTAGCGTCGGTTGTTGGCACGCTCCTCCGGCTCGCATTCAGGCGACACGAGATGATCTCCCAAGTTGAGATGGTCGACCGCTCGCAGCAATGCGCCAGATGAGACGCCTCGGATCCACGCGATGCGGTCAGCCGCAGACCCGGACAGAGACGCGCACTCGAGCAGACTGGACGCAATTCAATCGCCTTTGTCGCTTTTCTTTTGGGCCGTCTGCACCCGTGGCCTGCTCCCATTAGGTCGATGGCGTGTCGCGTCTCCGCCTTCTTGTTAAAGACCGCCCCGACTCTGGTCTGCTCGTCGCCCATTGGGCAGAAAATGACGCATACCCTTATTTGGCGTACAGCCAAAGCAAAACGCTTTATGCCCATATACTGTGCGAAATCCACACCGAAACGCACACCGCCTGGTGGCCTGGGGCATGGAATTCCAGACACACCCACATCCCAGGGACCTCGCAAAGAGCGCTGACAATGCCGCGGGCAGAGGGTTGTCGTTGTTGTCGTTGTTGATGTAAAATGTAAAAAATCCGATCTATAAAATAACCCACAGCGCACGTTCAAAATTCCCGTTAGACACAGGGGATGGTTTCGAACTAGGAACACACACTTTCCGATATCACTGAGGAACACGGACTCTGGCTGTTGTGTGCAGCAAGCTTCCAAATTGGTAACATTTATTAGGGGGGGACACGCAGTGTCCATCGCGCTGCAGCACTCTCAGGATTACATTACTGCTCAGGAATCGCGGAACATTTGAGATAACCACTTTCTGAGCAGGAGTATCTCCAGAGTCGAGGGACAGGCCTTGTTGAACGATGAGAGCAACGTGCTCTTCGTCAGAAACAAACACGATAACTCGTTTATTCATCCGTGACGCGACACGTGCCTCACCAAACCCGATTATGTTCCCGATCGCGAGAACAATCGCTTTCACCGAAACACCCTCCGGTGGGGAGCTTGTGACGCCATTCTTGCGCGATAACCGTTTGAAGGTGACATATCGCTGCGAGCGAGCAGCCGCCATGTTTCAACACACGACGCTCCACGTCTTCCTCACTCAGGAGAAGGAAGTTACCAATATATTCCAACCTTTCCGGAACCTTGGGAAAGGGAGCGCTAACTGAACAAAATAAGGAAAGAAAAGCAAAATAAAAAAGGAAAATAAAGGTTTCAAGGGAAAAGTTTTTGAATTTCGAAACGACGAACAGGGAACCGACGATACCGTGACTTGCAGCGCGACGTTCTCTCTCTCTCTCTCTCTCTCTCTCTCTCTCTCTCTCTCTCTCTCTCTCTCTCTCTCTCTCTCTCTCTCTCTCTCTCTCTCTCTCTCTCTCTCTCTCTCTCTCTCTCTCTCTCTCTCTCTCTCTCTCTCTCTCTCTCTGTCTCTGTCTCTGTCTCTGTCTCTGTCTCTGTCTCTGTCTCTGTCTCTGTCTCTGTCTCTGTCTCTGTCTCTGTGTCTCTCTGTTTCTCTTTTTTTTCTCTTCTACACAGAGGGGAAACCTCACAAACAAAAACACACGAACACACAGGGGAAACACGGGGAAACCTCACAAACAAAAACACACGAACACACAGGAACGAAATGGGGAGTGTGGAAACACAAATCAGCACAACGGAGGACGAGGCAAGAATCGGCCATGACAGTGACGTCCACACAACGTCCCAACGAGACAGACAGACGGAGTGATGGGTTATTAATATAATATTCATCAAGGACTGGGCCAGTTTCACCGTTCGACATTTTGGAACTGAAGATATTTGTGTGAAATTTGTGACCCTGTCCATCAGAAGGAAGTTCTTTCGGATATTCCTGATGGCCTCCTCTCTCTCTCTCTCTCTCTCACAGGTTTCTTCTTCTGTCTGGGTTGGAATTTCAGAGACCGAGTGACGTCATAGTTTGCACATTGGAATTTTAGAAACTTGGTGACGTCATAGTTTACTCATTGGAATTTCAGATTTGGTGACGTCATAGTTTACACATTGGAATTTGAGGGGCTCTCAATGTTCTGTGAGAGTTGATGGCCTTGTGATTGTGATCCACCATCTCTCTGAACTTCACTTTCAATTCCACGAAGAAATTGTTCATTTATATCATCAATCGCGGGACCACCTTGAGATTCGTCACAAATTGTTTCCCTCACTTGTGGAACACGACGTCTCCTGTCACTGAACGAGAGATACTGCTCTTAATTACACCGACATGGAACATAGTACGAGAGCCTTTCTGTGTTTCTTTTTCCCGCCGCTCCTTCTCATGGCTTTACTGAGCACCGGACCTGTGTTGGTAAAAGCAGACATGGCTTACTTGTTACAAGTTACCATCAGTACACACTGTACAGTGCAGTGTACAGTAGGTACTGTATTTACTGTGGTGAATCGATTCCTTTGACGTCACATTATTTTCCCCTGTCATTGGTTAGAACTTTGAAGTGCCGTCGTCTTCAGATCACCAGAAATCTTTGGTCATGGGTGAAACTCTTCCACATGAACACGGAAATACCCTTTTTATTTTAAATAACAACAAATATGGAGGTTTTCGTATTTTCGTCGTCAGAAGCACAAACCGTGGGACATTGGGGTGTTATTCACTTATTCCGATATGCGGATTCGATTCTTCCCTCGTTTCACCCGGATGGACTTTTGATTTACGTCATGACGTCATTACCGCGATTAACATTATGTAAATTGTTCGCACATCAGTTTATTTCATGACAGAGGAGGGAAATAACATAATACTCTCCATGGTAATGTAATTATTACCTTGAGAAGTCGAGAATTTCGCTCCCACAGAATGAAGGTGATTTCATTCCCTTGATTTCTCGACTTCCAGTTCAAAAACCCTCCACAAGCCCCGCCCCCACACCCCGTCTCGCCCCGCCCCACACCCCGTCTCGCCCCGCCCCACACCCCGTCTCGCCCCGCCCCACACCCCGTCTCGCCCCGCCCCACACCCCGTCTCGCCCCGCCCCCACACCCCGTCTCGCCCCGCCCCACACCCCGTCTCGCCCCCGCCCCACACCCCGTCTCGCCCCGCCCCAGAACCGTTATTCAATTTTTAACGGCCCATGATGACGTACAATGAAGGGGGCGTTCCCATTCGCTCCCAGGGAATGACGTCACTTTGTATTTGTTTGTTTCACTCGAGTGAAGACGTTGGTAGTGATAACACGTTTCCAACGTTCTCTCTCTTTTTCCAATATCCTCGAGTGCATTTTGACAATGAGACTAATTGAGGTTTTACCTCAGGGAATTAGTTTTCAGTCTCCATTGGAAAACGAGGAGAAATCTCCTTTCAAGCAGGAGGTGAATATTTGGAGACGTGAAGAGGGTTATCCCCACGAGATGCCCAAGGTGAACCAGATGTTCCATTTCCTCTTGATTCTCTTCCCCAGGTGTTCATGTTCACCTTGTGTACAACCCCCAGGTTCATCCTCCACAAGGACAGAATGTGAAATATTATTTTTATATTTTATTGTTTCCTTCCCTGTGACAGAAAGTCCTCTCGGAGTGGAATGAGGTTTCTATGTTTCCTTGCAGGTTCCGAACCTGGAAATTTTCCAGATACTTGGAGCAGGAGCCTTTGGGACGGTATACAAAGGGACACACCTGGAATCTGGGAAACAGGTAAGGATGTGAGCGGTTTGTTCGGTTTGACTCATTCATTCGTTCCTCGGTGTAATTCATTCGTTCCCCGGTGTAATTCATTCCAATGACTGACAGGACATGAGGTCGAGATACAAGGAGTCGTCAACCAACCAATTAGTCCAGTCATTTTAACTTTTAATTGGAACAAATTGCAACAGAATATTTTCCACCACAATGCATTTCTTTGAGGTCCCCAAAACAACATACTAAAAGTCCCAAAAAATCCTGATAGGGGAAAGATGGCTAATTTGCATAAATCCAAAATGTCCGCCAAAATTCAATAATTTGGTATAATGTGACTTGTAGAAGGGCAATTTGAATGTTTTAAAGTTCTAGAGTGGGGTTTTTGCCCTTGGGCTTTCATTTGGAAAAGGTTACAATTTGATTTGATGACAGGTTCATTTGCATATTAATTAGCATATTTTCAAAATGGCCGCCGAATGCATATGCTGATCCTATTATAGGCTGGTTTTAATTATAAATAATCTTTAAATTAATTTTTAGTTAAAGAAAATCTCTTTACTTCAGCAAATTATGGCACCAAAAGAGTTGCATGGCATGATGATATAAAGAGACCACTAGAAATAAGATATAATCATCTGATTTAAAGGGGAGCTTCAGTATATTGTGGGTTAGAGAGCGCTATAGCAATCATAATTATTTTCATTTAAATATGGGAAACTCTATGAAAACTAACAACAATCATTTCAAAGAAATTTCAACCAAAGAAGTGCGACACTGTTTTTACTTGAATTTAAAATTTTACAATTTTGTATGTTATGAATGGATTCGGTGGTTACTGGATGATTAAATATCGAAGTATGGTGTGGAATGTACAACAGCAATCATACAAAGGCATTGTAGAATCATCAGTCACCCTGTTATCATACAATATTTAACATGGACAGTGGGCACATCGATTAATAAAGCATCGATGTACATTGAAAGAACTCTTTATCAACTAAAATGTCACTTCTAATTAAGTATAAAAAAGTTAGTCACTGTTTTCTTTCTGAGTCATTCTTACATCAATTAAATGTATGCCCTGTACCTTGTTGAAAGACATGAAACCTGGGCTTGGTGTCCACATTTTATGAATTATTGCAATAAAAGGATTACAAAAATTATAATTTATTAATACCACATTTTATTTTTATTAATTCAAGCCACTTCTGATGCTCCCCTTGAAGTCCTGCCCCTGTAACTATACTTTGGTTTTTAGATTGCCCTTACCGTAGGATGTCTGTTCTTTACACCTCATGTGCAGGTAATATCTATCAATTGTTACTTAAGTCTGGTGCTTCAGAATTCCTGCAGCTTATTCCTCTGCATTCTGTGCACACATCACTACAGAGGAGGCCGTGGTGACGACATGTGCACCTGTTTGTGCTGCATTGAGTCTTGCAGCCACAGCATATGACATTCAGTAATTCAGCTGGTGCTGGAGATTTGTCAGTCTGCTTAGGTAGATATTTACCATCTACGACATGCCAGCCCCATTCTCCTGGCTTCATAGTTCTGTTTGTTCCTTTCCACTGCATTATCTGGAAATAAACACGAAGGCTGTGATAAACGGCAGCTGCAGCCAGTCACCGACTGGGAATCCTCCGTCGTGCAAAGTCCTTCCTCGGCCCACCTGAGCTCGTGACCACTTTCAAAGCTTTTGTCTACAGCCTGATGGAGTACTGCTCTCCTCTCTGGGCTGGTGCTCCTGCCTCCCACCTTTCTCGGATTCACGCTGTAGAAACCAAGGCATTTCGGATCATTGGCATCTCCCGCAATGAGGCTGAGTCTTTGGGCCTCTCACTCAATCACCAAAACCAAAACTAAAGTGGACCAAAACTTTAGGAGTGGCGAACTTTAAACAAATCAAATAAATCACCTAGAGGCCAAAATATATTGAAATATTGAATTTGGTAGCCATCTTGGATTTATGCAAATTAGACGTCTTTCCCCTATAGGGATTTTTTGGGACTTTTAGTATGGTGTTCTAGGGACCTCAAAGAAATGCATTGTGGTGGAAAATATTCTGTTGCAATTTGTTCCAAGTTTGGCCAAATATGAGGCTAAAATGACTGGACTAAATGTCTCTCAGAGTCTCGAGGTTTATTGGTGTAAATTCACATGTAAAGGTCAAATGAACAGAACAAACATTGAATTGTAAATATTCGGATATTTATTAATGAAACAGGTTTACAAATGATCACGTGTTGTAATTTTGTTGAGTTTTGATTGTCCAAGATATCTTTCAATCAGTCAATCTACGTCACAATGGAATGAACAAAGCTGGACAACCACGGTGTGTTCAGTTCCCAGCGAGCGCTTGCCAAGCCTGCCGTTCCATCTGGACGGTTTGGAGTGGAGTGCTGACTTGAGTGCTTCAAGTTCCGTCCACAGAATGAGAAAATCAAGTTTGGTTTAATAAATAAATACGTCTCCACTTCACATTTAATCGTTTTTTTTCTTGAATAAATATCTTGAAACGGATATTTTAACGCCACATCATCTCGAGGATACTTTTCCTGCAGGACCGACATTTACGTGCGGTGTTCATCTGCTCTGAACTGTGAAAAAGTACTGAGAATGGCAGCACGATGTATTGTTGTTGGTTGTAGCAAAACTATCAAAGATGTTGTGAGGATCCGTGTTGGACCAAAACATTGAACTGAAAGGAGAATTTGGACACCGAGGTGAAACTGAGCAGAGGAACGTGGCACGGCCAGACTGGTTGAAGTGGAATTTGCAGCACCCAGTTTGAAGATGATTCGTTCCACTCCTTCCTGTATTCCCAGTTTGGGAAGAGTAAATTGAAGACATTGAAAGCCGACACGATCCCCACGAAGATTAGAGATAATCCTCATCCGATGGAAAATAACGAAATGGACAGAACAGCGGGGGAAAGGGGCCATTCAAAAATACATAGCACATGGGGAGAGGGGGGAGCACGTCCGAGTGTTACAGAGTGGGAGGGTGTTGGGGGTGTTTGTCCAAGTGTTACCGAGTGGGAGGGTGTTGGGGGTGTTTGTCCAAGTGTTACCGAGTGGGAGGGTGTTGGGGGTGCATGTCCAAGTGTTACGGAGTGGGAGGGTGTTGTGGGTGTATGTCCAAGTGTTACGGAGTGGGAGGGTGTTGTGGGTGTTTGTCCAAGTGTTACGGAGTGGGAGGGTGTTGGGGGTGTATGTCCAAGTGTTACCGAGTGGGAGGGTGTTGGGGGTGTATGTCCAAGTGTTACGGAGTGGTAGGGTGTTGGGGGTGTATGTCCAAGTGTTACGGAGTGGGAGGGTGTTGGGGGTGTATGTCCAAGTGTTACAGAGTGGGAGGGTGTTGTGGGTGTATGTCCAAGTGTTACGGAGTGGGAGGGTGTTCGGGGGGTATGTCCAAGTGTTACCGAGTGGGAGGGTGTTGGGGGTGTTTGTCCAAGTGTTACGGAGTGGGAGGGTGTTCGGGGTGTATGTCCAAGTGTTACGGAGTGGGAGGGTGTTGGGGGTGTTTGTCCAAGTGTTACCGAGTGGGAGGGTGTTGGGGGTGTTTGTCCAAGTGTTACGGAGTGGGAGGGTGTTGGGGGTGTATGTCCAAGTGTTACAGAGTGGGAGGGTGTTGGGGGTGTATGTCCAAGTGTTACGGAGTGGGAGGGTGTTCGGGGTGTATGTCCAAGTGTTACGGAGTGGGAGGGTGTTCGGGGTGTTTGTCCGAGTGTTACGGAGGTGCACTGTACATCCTGACACAAGAATTTTTTTTTGAAATTTTTTTTCCAGCGATTCTTCACCATTGACAGATGGGGCCAAAAATGAAATATAGCACGATATCTCAAAACGTTGTGAATGGATTGTGACAAAACTTGGTGAATGAGTTGGTTGGGTGACGAGAAGAAGCCGATTCGATTTTGATTCATGCCCAGATCCAGATCCGTCCTATCAGTGGTATACAACACGTAAACTGTTCAGCCAGGCGGAGGGATGCGCTCCACCGGGTGCCGTTCTGGTTATCCTGGAACGGCCTCTGTATCGAGATTACATGAAGAAAGAATGCTCCAGGCAGCTTTCCAACACTCAGAGGTTTAAAAATTTTTAACTTTATTTTAAAACAGTTAACTTCCAAGTGTGACGGTAAAAATCGTGCTTTCTTCACACACAACCACCGTTCCACCAGACTGGGAGGAGCCAACCACTACGCTCCTCCCAGCAGAGATGAGCAACACATGAGCAGAGCGTAAATGTGCATGAAGCAAAACATGAATATGCATGAGTCAAGACATGGGCGGAGCATTAATGTGCATTTTTCATCCAAACTTCGTGACATCACACTGGTTACCACAATCATAACAGAGAAGTGTTTCATCAAAATTCCACGACACTCGACTTGACATTCCACGAAAGCAGAGTCCGAATCGATGGTTGCAAGAAAGATTACATCAACTCGAGCATGTTTGAGTGTGCAATGGTAAACTGCTTAATTCTGGAACAAACACTGATTGAAACTGAACAACACCATTGAAACGATGGAAGGATAACATCATCTGATCCAATTCATCGTAACATACGGTGGACATTTACAATCATTGTATGTCAATATAGACCAACATTGTGCTCGTTTCCTGCTTTTTCATGCTCTGTTGAAAGGTTATAACATGAGACAAGTCTGACGACGACGATGGTTCACGAGCGGTATTTGACGATGTAGATTGTTTCAGAAGTCAAGGATGAGACAATGTGACAATTTTTGACCAACTTATAAAAAATGATCAACATGATGTTGATCATGAGTGACGGGTTATTCACTGCATAACGTCGAAAACCCGGTTTCGCTCAACAACTTTCAAAATTTGACCTTTGCAAAACCTTTAAAGCTCACAAAACAATGTTGTGGACATTAAAATAAGGAAAGAGGATATGTGCGATAGCTTATTGGAGTTAGTTCGACGAAGAAGGTCGAAAACCCGGTTCAATTCCCACAACTTTGAAAATTTGACCTTTGTGACCTTCAAAGGTCAAAGGTCAAGGATTATGACCTTTGGTGCAAAACTTCCGCTGGAACATTCCAGGAACAATATAACGTCATATAGGCTATATGGCATTTCACACTCCTCGGATTGTCCATACTTTGATGAAATCAGCGTAAAAACAAACTTGAAAGGGGGGCGCCACGGGCCAAGTGTTCGAGATAGAGCAAAATGGTTTCAAGTCTTTAGGTGCGGAATGACCTCAAGATTATGCATAACAAATATTGTCATCCGAGCTCTCAAAGTTTGGGCGGTCATATGATTTTTATGTCAAAATTCGAAATTTTCTAAGTTCGTGACCTTGTGGTGTTGAGCTTGTGACCTTGACCTTGGGACGAAAATGAAAAATCGAGCTCCGTGGGGCTATGCAGGTGCCATTGGGCGAACCAAATACCGAAACCACTGCCAGATTCGACAAACCATTCGGAGAAGATGGATTTTTTTGTCAAAATCGCGATTTTTCAAAGTTCGTGACCTTGTGACCTTGACCTTGGGAGGAAAATGAAAAATCGAGCTCCGTAGGGCCATGCAGGTGCCATGGGGCTAACCAAATAGCGAAACGCCTGCCGGATTCGACAAACCCCCTCGGAGAAGATGCAAATTGAAATCGGCTACCCCCTAAAAGCACATGTTTTTTGGGCGTGGCTCCACCCATAATGAGCGCACCATGCTTATTTTCAGGAAAACACAACTGGATCATAATATAAACCTCCCACCAAAATTTTGTCAAGATTGGATCAAAACCCATGTAGCTATGCTCGGGACAGACAGACAGACAGACAGACAACAATAACGAATATAGTGGTCACTTATTTTTTTCGTGAAGCAATTGTTCCATATGTTTGCTGTTCCTTCCCCAGGTTGCAGTGAAGTGCATGAAGAGAAAAAATTGGAAAATGGTGAGTTTCTGGGAATGTGGTGAATGTAGGACCATTTACATGGAACCCCACCGGCCATTGGGACTATACAGGCTGTTTGTGACGTTTAAACCCACACGTAATCATGTGAGAATGTACAGAGGTAACGGAAACGGCAGCAAAATGGTGGATGTTTCTGAGTCTCTGCCACGAAAGATCATCAGTTTCGATATTTGGGATTCCTGTTCCCGGAGGATCCTCAGCACCTCCTTCTGTAAATTTTTAACTGGTTCATTTACTTTATATGAGATAAATTAAATTATTGAAAAAATGATTGCCTATTATTGACAAGTTTGATCCATGTTTGTTTTTGTTTTTCAGCTCTCTGATGAAGGGAGAATGTTACTGCAGGTTGATCATCCAAACATTGGTGAGTGTGTGCATTGCATCCTTTCCTTGAGCTTTTACATCGATTTTGGTGATGGCTCTGACTTGTGCAGTTTGTTCTCATTGTTTCTTAACACAGCACAGGTCTTGCTGAGTCGTCGAGACTGGAAACCCAATGAATGACAGAGCAAATGTTCACACAGTTTGAGGAACCATTGACCAATAATCTATAATAATAAATGTCAGTGTGTGTTCACAAGTTCGTCTACCCGTCTCCTCCATAATTCCAAAACCATGAAACCTCACGGCCCCAAATTTGCATGCACACGAAGGGATCTTGTAGGGAATACATGAATGAAAATTGGGTGTTTGGGTTAATTTAAACACCCCTTTTGAAGATAATTTATGGGGTAAATACTAAATATCACAACAACAAAAAACAAAATAAGCCTCACAAAAATAGTGGGGTGCCTTCTTGGTCAGCCCTCTGCAGCTCACAAGAGTCTGAAGCCGCCATATTTTTTGTCCTACTCAACAATGCCTCGACTTGGAATAGGCTGCAACAATTTGTTAATGGAAAGTTTTTTTTTTTCACTTTCCTCACTCACATTACATTGAATGCCCGATCATCAAACCTACAAATCAATGGATACATGGCAATGCTTGTCAACACCCAGAGATGCAAACGTTCGTGGCTTTATTTCATTTATGTACATGCCAAAAGCTCCAAAATCTCTTAATCTAAACCGAATTTCAAAATTTAAACTTTTTTATTGATTTCAACAGCAGTTTTGATTGATAAAAAAAGTGTTCACTTGTCCAATTCGGACATCGCTTGACATTCCAATCGTCTCCGGATGCATGGTGATGACACAACCATTCGGAAATCGCTTGCTTCGTCAGCCATGACTCATCAACCATTTCGCTGGAGTGCTTGCTTGAGTGCTTCAGCCACTTCGTGCGAGTATTGCAGAGTGCTCCCCGTCACTAAATATATCGATCAACTTGAACACAGTTGAGGGCTTATTCATCTGCGTTTTGACTGAACATTGCCACGGGCGGTGAGTCGGGTGGTGATTCATTTGCTGAAAATGTGAAATTTTATTTTACACCACATTTCCCCGATTTGTACCATCTTCTTTCATTTCCGACCCTTCACTTCAGCAGAGATAAATAATTATAAAACACTGTTTTGTTTTTAAAAGTTTCTTCAACTGTTTCGTTGCTCGAGTGTTTTTGGCATTTGGTGAGCGCTCTTCAAGCTTTGTTGGTGATCTGTCGGCTCGGTTCTGTTTGGGGACATTTCCGGAGTGAGGAAGCCAAAATAAATGAGATGATTACAATGAGTGAAAAATGTTTTTAGTTATTATACAAAGCAGTGAATTGCCACATCACGGCAGGAGAGCTGAGAGATACCCATGCTCTCGCTCTGAGCTGTCTCGCCTGGGTTCAAATCACAGGTCAGGTAATTCATCAATGTGTGTACCGTCTCTTGGATGGAAGTTAAACTGGACGACACATCTGCCATAATCCCCTCCTCTCCCCCTCCCCACCTTTCTCTCCCTCTCACTCCCCCTCTTCCTCTCTTTCCCCTCTCCCTCTCTCACCCCTCTTTCTGTCTCTCTTACCCTTCCCCGACTCTCAACCTTCTCTACTCTCACCCCTCACCCTGCTCCCCCACCCCCCCTCCTCTCTGTTCAGGAGACTGTTAAGGACTGTCGGTTTAGTTTTAAATTTAAAATGGCACACACACCATGTATCGTGCACAAATCAGAATAAGACTGAGCCGACCGGAGGGGTGCAAAGGTCGCTGCATGTGTCAGCATGCATGCATTCAGGCAGACCTTTCACAGGGAGATAGAATGGAATTTCAATGCTCCCACCTGGTTTTATATGAAACCAGGTGGTTAAAAAGAAGATGTTGCTGTTTGGGCACATTTTATCACCCTTCCCTACCCCTCCCCTCATGTTGTGTTCTCTTCCCTGCCCCATGACACCTTCCCTTCCCCTCACCCTGCCTTTCTTCCCCTCTCTTCACGCTGCCTTCTCTTCCCCTACCCTCATGCTTACCTGGTTCCAAACCTCCTCCCCTCTCCACCCCCCCATTACCCTGACATCTCCCGGTAGTTTCCGCTTGCTGTGTTCACGTGTTGTTTTGGCGTATCCCATGTTGATCAATTCTGACTACCCCCTCCCCCCTTCTCCACAAGTCCCACTATCAAATGCATTTCGAGAACTCCCCTCACGCATATCTCCTCCCAAACCCCTCCACACTTCCTCCCCCTCCTCTCTTTGCCATCCTGCTCGTCTCACCCTTACTCGGAGTGTATTGTGACGTTTGGTGAGGCATCCCTCCCGCAGCCCCCTTTCTCACCCTGCCTCCCCTTCCTTTCCTTACTTTCACCTCCCTCAACCCAGCTTCCTCCCTTCCCTTTCCCTCCCCACCCTCCTCTCTCTCTCTCCTCTCCCTCCCCTTTCCCCATCTCTCCCCTCTCTCTTTCTCTCCATCCTCCATCCCCTCCCTCCCATCTCTCCTGACTCCCTCCCACTTGATCTCCCCCTCAGCAACGTGACGGGTTGTATTTGCTGGTATTAAATAAACCACACCAAGGGTAACATGGACCAAGTTCGTCTCGTGTTCTGATGACCCGTTTCAACATTGTTTTCATCTGTTCCATCCCGCCGTCCCCGTGCAGTGAAAATGTTTCGTTTTCAAGTTTTGAGTGACTGCGCAGCCTTAACAATGGAGTTTGTTGATGGGGGTAAGGCTTTTTCAATCCTCCTTCTGTTATGTGGTGATGTTTGTGTTCATTTTCTCACACTTGAACATCGTAATCAATTTAAAATCTGTAATAATTACCCCGTGCACACAAAATGTGAAAAGCAGGGTGAAGCATTTGGTTCATGTCCGTCCATCTGTCTGCCTCATCAGTTTATGATCGTCATTTATGAAGGAGGAACAACTCATTTAAATTGAACGTTTTAT
Organism: Eptatretus burgeri; assembly: GCF_056783735.1. Lineage (NCBI taxonomy): Eukaryota > Metazoa > Chordata > Myxini > Myxiniformes > Myxinidae > Eptatretus > Eptatretus burgeri. The sequence goes on from NW_028222148.1 coordinate 46,084, forward strand.
TTTGAACACGAATCTGAACATCAATGTGAAGACAAGTCTGTCGTTTTGTCGAACGTTGGCTCTGAATTTGTTCCGATCACACATGTGTCGAGAGGAGTGAGATGATCTTTTTTACTCTGCCGTCCTGCCTGGCACTCAAACAAAATTGAAAATCATTCCAAACAGGAAACTTAGTGTTTTTAAGGACATGATGAAGGACACAAACAAAAGGTCAACGAACTGACATAACATGTCAGACAGGATGATGTTATCGATACTCGGTAAAATGGTGGTGTAATCCAGAATTAATCATTTTATCTTCCTTTAAACATCTCTGAACCTTTATTGGAATTTAATTGTATATTTGAACACCGAAGAATGCAAATTGTCTTCATAAATACTTCCAAGAAACATGCTCAAAAACATGATACACAGCATGAGGGCACGGCATGTGAGAGGTGCAGTATCGGGGGTGAAGATGAGGCCGTCACACGGCTGTGTCCGAAGCCGATTGATGCTCCAATCTATGGTGATCGATGAAGCCTCCATATTCTAAACTGTGACTCAATGTCGTCTTATTTCAGTGTTTAAGAGTGATGTGTAAGACTGCTTCAGGAGTGATAAACTTGCGGATTTTTAAACGATCTTTCAAATCATTATTTTATTTAAATTGAAGAATATACTTGAACACTACAGGGGATATCATGTTCTGTGAACTCACTCGTTTTTGTGAGTTATTTCTCCACAATTGTTTCTGAAGTTCACGTCAGAAGTTTTTGGATGACATAAAGAAACTAGAACGGCACTCTGTAGAGGACATACCGACGCCAGGCTGAACCGTTTACAATTTGAATCCCAATGATCGGCCGGATCCACATCCGGAACCAAACCAAAATTGAATCGGCTTGTTCTTGTCACCTCCCTAACTCATCCACGAAGTCTTGTCTGAATTCGTCCATAACTTGTTGAGGTATTGTTCGATGTGGATGTTGTTTCTGCCCTTATTATATCACTCAATGGTGAAGAATCACTGAATACAGTATATTCTAAATTAACTTGTACATTCCTTGTATTTACTTGTTTCTGTGAAGAGTTTCATGATGAGTTTTGTGTGCAGAAACGCTCCATGATTTCGTCTCTCGAAATGACCCTCTGTCTGAACAATTGGCTTTGCCGATCATATACCAGGTGAGTGAATCGTGTTCACAAGTGTGATGCACACGTCCGGTTCGAAATGTTGTATTGAACAGGAAACAAGATAATTGTGAACGAATTTGATCTTTACTTTCAAAAGGAATCTCATCACGTGCTTTTGATCTTTTCCAGACTGTTTCTGCACTTGCACACATCCATGATCAAAACATTGTTCATTCTGACATTAAGGTAAGAATCCAGACACCGAGATGTTTTTTTTTCTCGGTTCATTTCATGATTGTATTTTCATCACATAATTCACGGATTTTTTTTCTCAAATCTCTGATTCCTACACACACAGAAATTCACAAAACTTAAGTTCATATGTTGAACATACAGACGTTACTTTTAACAACAGCAACATCTGGAAGTTCACCATTCATCAATATCATCTGAACATTGAAATTTCATTTTCATTAATCTTTGTTGATTGAGTGGAACATTTTCACTCGTAATGTAAACCTTGTATTTGGTGGTGCTGCGTTTCAACAGGAATTCATTAAATAAACTCCAATATTCTTTGGGGCTGGCAGGGTGCCCTCGAGATACCGACACTTAGCCTCTGAGTCATCTCGCCTGGGTTTGAATTTTAACCCAGGTATAATCTCTCATCGTGGTGTTTCACAAGCATGGTGATTCATCATTGTACATGCCATCCCTCAGATGCACGTTAAACTGGGGGTCCCGTCTGCTGCCATTAGTTGGTGGACGTTAAAGATCCGATGGTTTCCTTCACGGAGAGTGGGCGATTCCTTGAGGAATCTGGTGCATTGTTCATCCACCCAGATCCACTTCTGCAAGTCTGGCCAATTCTGAGCGTTTGTCACATGTTGATCGATCATTTCAAAGTTCGAGTTTTGATTCGATGGATTTTATCACTTGAAGTATTCAGGGGATCAGGAATGAAACTTCCTGTAGTAATGTTATTTGGAAGTGAAAATGATCATATTTCACATGAAAATTCACCAACTCTCTGAATGTATTTTTATATTTGTTGATAAAAACATGCGTAGACGTCTGCTTTCCTCTCCACTACTTTGGAACTTGCAATTTTAACCTGTCGACATTGCACAGTCCTGCAAATGATTCAATGACACCATATATTTTACTCCCTGGTATGACGAGTTCAGGAAATTGAGCATGTTTTCTGGGTCGATTTGAAAAGCTCGAGGAACGTTTTGAACATTAAGTGTGCTGATATGTAATGAAAATCTGACACCACAGTGAAGTAGCCTGGTATGTACATTAAAGTTTATAAGGATCATATTAAACCATGCAGCTGTTGGTGAGATACCCTGTAAATCCACCTTCTTCTTTTATATCCAGCACAAGGCTGCCGGGCAGCATCATGACTGAGGACATGGCTGTGCCACTGATTGAATCCCTCCCTTCTGAAGGTTGGGGCAGGAATTTGGAATTTGTTCCGGGTGCAGCGATAGCTCAACTACTCTTTGTGAAGGACACCGCGGGTCTTTAATGTCCACCATCGAAGACCGACAGATGAGATTGATGTTTTATGACCATCCGAAGGACAGCACATACATTGATGAATCACTCTGCCAGTGAAACACTGGGATGACATTTGAAAGGTCGGTCAGGATTCAAACCCAGGCTCGGCAATGAAGAGGCGAGTGTGCATACCTCAAGGCCATCCTGTCAGCTTGTAAATCCTACTGGGTAATATCTCCTTTTATCCTTCATCGGATAGATCTCGAGCTCAAACAAGTTTCAGAATGGTGAAATTTTTTTGAAAGTGTCATGTTTACAGCAACTTGGACAGTAATCTGCACAATTTTATTCAATTAAAGAACTGACAACATAGCTCAGAGGTAACAATACGTCCAATTGAGCTGACATCCAGGTCAGGTCAGGTATGGGAGCATGTGCCAGAACAGCGCGTCGCTGCGTCCACTTTCCGCCGGTACTCCAGGGGCCTCCGTCTGGCCATCCCCCAGGCAGATGCCAGGCCCATCCCCATCTCCTTGAGATGATGGTCAACCTGCTGCAACCATGAGGCACGTGGTCGGCCCACTGGCCTCCTCCACTCATGAGACTCCCTCGCTGAGAGAATCTGGTGAGCAGGATCAGCGTCAGGAAAACGAGCCACATGTCCATACAGCCGCAGCTGACGCTCACGGACTATGCAGGTAACAAATCTCATCCGAGTCTCTCTCAGCAACCGCTCGTTGGACACAAAATCCGACCAGCGATAGCCAAGGATTCTCCGAAGAGACCTGGTACCAAAGGAATTAAGTCTCCGTCTCAGATCCTTGGTCAAAGTCCAAGTCTCGCACCCATAGAGCAAGACTGGAAGTACCAAGGACCTGAAGACTCGGACTTTCGTCCTCCCGCACAGGTACCGGCAGCGCCACACCCCATGATCCAGTGAATCCATGACTCCCCAGGCCCGACCCAGACGTCTATTGACCTCCGGCTCACAACCTGCGGAGACATGAATATCACTGCCAAGGTAAGTGAATCTCTCCACGACCTCAACATCCTCACCACAAACAGACACAGACAGTACAGCAGCATCCAAGATGTCACTGAAAGCCTGGATCTTTGTTTTGACCCAAGAAATCCGTAATCCCAACGGCTCCGACTCCTCATTCAGCACCTCGAGGGCCCCCAAGAGGATGTCTAAAGTCTCCGCAAAGATGACTGCATCATCTGCAAAATCAAGGTCCGAGATCTTGACATTGCCAAACGATGCATCAATCTTGATCTCTCCGACATCCTCCCAAAAATCCAGTCCATACAAGTGCTGAAAAGTGTGGGGGCAAGTACACATCCCTGACGAACTCCAGTAACAACTGGAAATAAGTCAGAGGCGGTACCACCACACTTCACAGCACTCTCAGTACCAGAGTAGAGTTCAGACATCAGATCGATCAGTTTCGGTGGCACCCCACGAAGACCAAGAATCCTCCAGAGGACATCCCGATTCACTGAATCGAACGCTTTACAGAGATCAACATAGGCTGCAAGCAGCCCCCCGGCCGAAACTCTCGCCCGCGTTCAGTGAGGACACGAAGAGCAAGGATACGGTCAATCGTTGACCTCTTTGGCGTAAAGCCTGACTGCTCTGGACGCTGGTGCTCAAGCAGATGGTGGCGAACCCTATCAAGAATTATCCGAGCAAAGACCTTGCCCGGCACTGAGAGCAGCGTCACCCCCTCGGTAGTTGTTGCAGTCTTGGCGATCACCCTTCCCTTTCCAGAGAGGGACAACAAGGCCCCTCTTCCAGTCAGTTGGGATGATGCCTGTGTTCCAGGCAGAGCACAAAACTGCATGCAACCCACGCGAGTGCAGCATTTCCACCAGCCTTGGAGAAGTTCAGCATGGATGCCACAGATCCCTGGAGCTTTGCCCCGTTTCAACTGGTTCACCGCAGCTCGTGTTTCCACAAGCGATGGTGGACCACAGTTGATTCGAGGGTCAGCAACAGGGATTGTAACACCCTTGACGTCCAACTCGACAGCTGGGGATCAGCCTGGTACAACCGCTCAAAGTAACCGGCCCAGCGGGCCTTCACTTCAGACTCCTCTGTCAAGAGCCTACCACTCTCTGCTCGAACTGCAGTGCTCCGAGGGATGGGCTTGGATGAACGTAATGCGCGAATTCCCCTGTAAGCGGGACGAGAATCACCTGTCCACAGGTGATGCTCTACCCCCTCACAGATTCCTCGCACATAGGCCTCCTTGTCCACCCTCAGTGCACGTACAGTTTTACGCCTCAGCTCCCTGAACAGCTCAGCTCTGCCATTCAGCCTGGCCCTGCGACTCTGGTCAATGGTATCCAGTGTCCCTTGAGAGACAAAATTCTTCTTTGCCCTGCGGTGAACTCCAAGGCATCCACCGGCAACATCAAGGACGGTGGTCTTGAAGGCGCTCCACAACTCTTCAGGACCCCCAAAGCACCCAGACCCCAAGTGTCCACTCAGCCTGTTCGCAAACTCCTCAGCTACTCTCTCATCCCTGAGCTTGGCAACATCCAGCCTAGGCTGGGATGGTACCATTCTCCAGGATTTAAGGTGCAGCTTTAGAGTTGCTACAACAAGCCTGTGGTCAGTATTGAGGAACTGAGCACTCCGGTAGACCTTGCAGTTCTGGATCATCCTCCAACGACCGTCAATGAGGACATGGTCAATCTCCTTTGCCACACCGCCAGCGTTGGAATACCAAGTCCAGCGATGAGCTTGTGGGCGCTGAAACCATGAACCAGCCACCCTAAGTCCATGACTTCTTGCAAAGTCAAGGAACTTAGTGCTATTCTGGTTCATAGTTCCTGACCCATGGGGACCAACACACACCTCATAACCATCCCTATCAGTTCCAGTCGATGCATTGAAATCCCCCAAGACTAGAAGTGTATCTCGTCTGGGGCACTGATCAACCACAGACTCGAGTGTGGCGTAGAATGCATCCTTCACGGTAAGATCACTCGCCTCAGTCGGAGCATAAATAGAGACCAGGGAAATGACACCAAAGGAGTGACGAATCCTTAATCTCATAATACGCTCGTTGACCGGTGTTACCTCAATTATCATTGGGGTCAGCTTATTGGACACAGCTACAGCAACTCCTTGGGTATGGTAACCATCAGAGCGACCAGACCAATAGTAGGTGTAACCACCCACCATTATCTCGCCGCAATCCGGTCTCCGAACCTCAGAGAGAGCTGCAATCCCGATGTCCAAACGCTTGAGCTCAGATGATAACAGAGACAGGTGATCATCCTCTCTTAGGGATAGGACATTCCAGGCACCCACCCGAAGGGACCGCCTCAGGTTAACCCAAGGAGACCGCCGTCTGGTGGACGACACCTCAGCACCACTCCGACACACTCTCCCGCAATCTGACCCAGGGATGTTACCCCGTGGTTTCCCTCCTATCAAAGATTGGGGGTCCCGAAGGCTTTGCCCCAATCCCATCATCCGGTGAGCTGCCCTGCGAAGGGAAGCTGCACAGGAGGTACTCCCACGGAGTGGGTTTTCAGATTTTTTTGCGTTTTTGCGTTTTGCGGAATGAAGCGTTTTACGGTGGCTGGAGTGCAAATCCTGCCACCAACCTCCTAATAAGAAGTAACCCAACTGCAGGAGGACGTCCGCAGACACAGTTGGGCACTAGATATGGATGGCCGTTGGCTCACAAGGAGCTCCTCCGCCCTTTTTTGAAAGTGTCATGTTTACAGCAACTTGGACAGTAATCTGCACAATTTTATTCAATTAAAGAACTGACAACATAGCTCAGAGGTAACAATACGTCCAATTGAGCTGACATCCAGGCAGCTTTGATCACAGACTGAAGTGGATCCACGTTCACACTATCAACCCAATTCTCTGCCAGGAGTGTTACATCACTGAGGTGTTGTGATTTCAGAGGAGAACTCAACCGAGCTGCACCATCTGCCAACTCTTACTTATAGATGTGAAAGATGCCACACAACCTTTTGAAAAGTGTTGGATAAATTCCAATTTTCTGACATGGTTTTTGCCGGCTTCAGCAACATTCCGTGAAAGAGAATCTCTGGGTTGTGTCTGTTTGTGGTTGGTTATGTCTTCATCGTTATGGTATGATTTTTACGAATTGTTATCGAACCACTTTAACAAAGCCATCTCTGTTTTTATCCTCTCTCCAGCTCCAAAACCTGCTCTATAGCCCAGTGGGAGTATTAAAAGTGGCTGACTTTGGTCTTGCCAGATGTTTTGTCCGGGGTCAGCGGCTTCGAGGCAAAATAGGGACACTGACTTTGATGGCTCCAGAAATCCTAAGAGGAAGAAATTATGAAGGTCCTCCCATTGACGTCTGGGCAACTGGAGTCGTGCTCCACTTCATGTTCACCAAAAAATATCCCTTTTCCAAGAAGGAGTTACGAGTGAGCATTTATACATTTCCTCTCATCATGATTTTTTATCATTACCATCATTAATGTTGTAACTTAAATTATTATTATTTTTGTTGGTTCTGACCTCTCCCCTTCTCTCTTCCTCAAAACTCCTCTCAAACATCTTCCCTCCCTCACCTCCCTTGATTTATTTTCACTTTTCCGTCCAAACCCCTTTCTTCCGTTCATTAATTTTTATTTTCTTCAATTATACATCTCTGCACCCCCTTCCCCTCCCTTCCCCCCTCTCCTTCATTTACAAAAAGAGCTTCTGTTCATTTTCCAGAAACATTTTTCTGACATTGACATTGACATTGTTTGGAAATGTAAATGATCCCCAAAACTCTCCAATGGTGGTTCAAAATAAAAAGACGATACAGAAATTACAACCACGCTGGCTGCACACCACAACTCCCCACCTCCCAAATGTCACTGACCCATTTTCTTCCTCCTTTATGTTGTTACGGACATGGGTCGGAAAACTTTGAAAGCCCAACGTGTCCATCAAAAGAACAGGAACACCGTCTCCAACACTCAACTCCGGCTATATCTTTGTGCTCAGGGTTGGTTTGCCGTACTTGTGAGATGAATGAAGCAGATGGGGAACCGCGACTGCGACTGTGTGATGACGACCAATTGACTGAGCGAATGATTATTATGTGCCACACTCTCGCGTGTATCAGACCAATTATTCACTTGGTCCAATCCCAGGAGCGCTATTTCAGATCAAACTCCAGCAGTCAAAAAGTCAGGACACGATATCATGTCTTTCATTAACTTGTTATACAACCAGAAAATTGGTGGGAAAAATGGTGTTTTGGGAATTCAAATGGGGAAATGGTGGGAGACTTCAGGAAAGGCAAGGCAAGCAAAATTCAGAAATTTAGAGGAACTTGTACACGACCTCTTATCCACTGTGCGATATACCCTCCCTTAGATGCCTGAAACAATTACTTTGTACCTTTATGTGAAATGGATCCAGACACCCAAGGAAAGCAAATGATGCGAGGAAAAGGGTGAGAAATGATGGTGAGAAAGAAGGAGTGTGAGGTCTTTTACGAACCTCTACACACCTTCTGCAATCCTCTTTGAAGCTGTGGTCAACCTCTGCTCAGGGGTTCAGGCTTGCCTTCCACACACTCCCTCCTGGACTATTTCCTCCAATCTATCAGGGTCTCGGTCACGTGGGGGTAGCTGGATGTTCCCTCGATCTAACACGATGGACGGCATGGTCGGCAGGAATCTCGTGCGTTGTTTCGATCTCATGTGGTGGTCCCGTGGCAACACCAGAATGATGTGAATCTGTGCCGGGTTTGAAGTGTGTGTCAGTGGCTGGGTGAAAGCCATGGAAAGTATGGAAGATGGGAATGGAAGGTCAAAAAGATCGGAAGAATGTGGAGGAATGAAAGTTGGCAAAGTCGAAACATAGAGAAGTGTAAGGAAAAGTTTTCTTTCAAGTGTGGAAGAGGGTCTGTGAGAGAAAAGCTGTACCACACTGTACCCAAAATTCTCTCTCTGTGCTTTGTGCATTCCTTCCTTTTTATTCCTTTTCCCACCCCTCCCTTACTCCTCGGCTTCACAACTCTTCATTGGTGCAGGACTTGCGGGGTGTTCAAGATCCTCCGAGATGGTCATTGGTCGATTCCTATCTTTCGACCCAGTGAGAGTGCCTGATTTGTGAAGCGAACATTACAGGCAATTTTTTCCAGGAAATAGGAGCGGCGAGGAGATATGTGCTCACCTGTCAGATTGGATGGATAGCTTCCATTTGGGGGGAACTGGCACGTCGTCTTAATATTCTCTTCCTTACTCGAGCCGATTGTGCGGGATTCTCCACAATTTCTCCATGAAAGGAAGGATGTGGGGACATCGTGATGTGTCTTTGTTCATCTTTTCTGGGAAATGGTTCGAGATGGGTGTGTCAAAGAAGGAAAGAACACGAACTTGGTCTGACTCGCATTCGCTATGCACACTTATCCCCATTAACACGCTATATCTTCATTGGGTTCAGAGAGGAAGAGGTTCCGGACAATAGGTTTTGAGGCATTCAGCCTTCTCACGAGTGGAATCGGCTGTGGTGCCATTTGAAGAGAGGAAAGGGCAGGAACGGGAGCAAACACCAGAGATAGACTTGACAAGGTGCCACCAGGTTTTAGAGGAAAACAAGTTTGAATGTTCATTTTCGAGATTGGACACATGTTGTTTTCTCGCTCTCCTGAGGGTATACACACACTTGTTGTGGGCTTTGTGGATTGATCTGAGGTTGCATTCAGTCGGATTTGCCTTCCAAAAGGAGAAGGCAAGTTGTTTTAAATAAAGCAACGGCCTCACCAAAGGATTCAGAGAAGCACGAGCGGGAGGATGGTAAGATAATTGAAGACAAGATGGGATTAATCTGTGCATATGAGAGAGAGCAGTTTTCTGTTGAAGAATTCCCAGGCTGAAATCATATCAGTGGTGGTGGATTGAGGAGACAAGTCCTGAAGTGTAAACAAATCCTCCCAACTATCCTCCCCCCATGCTTCCAACCGTCGCAATATTTATCGTGAAAAACATCTTCATTCCCAAACAGCAGTATTGTTTCTGCTTTGTATATTTAAAGTTTAAATGTTCTGAATTAAATTATGTTTCAAGACATCCTTGTCCAATGTATTAATTTTTCCAAAAATGAGGCAAAATTTTCACCGCATTCCCTTTCCTTCCCTAAATGCTCCGACCATACAACAAGGGGAGCAGGAGAGAAGAGGGAAAGGTGAGGGAAGGAAAAACACAGTGGGGAACAGATGTGAGGAGATCTGTGGAAGGGAGAGGGATGGGGCAGGGCACACAGGGCAAACAAGATGGACACAACAGGAACTTTCAGGTCCCCACATGACAGGTAATTTCAGGAAGGAAAGCAGGGAATTTGAAGGAGGTGGGTTTGGGATGGATGAGCGGGGAGAGAAAAAATCGTGGTTTTGGATGGGAGAAGATTTGAGATGGTGGTGAACAGCTATTTTGAAGACCTGGAGGGAAGAGAGGGGTTGAATTGAGTGTGGGAGTTTTTCCAAAGCCAGGAAAAGAAGGAATGAAAGAGAATATGAGCAGCGATTCTTGATTTTGGTTGCCTTACCAGAAGTGGGTTGCTGGCAGACCTTGAGCACCCTGCAGAAATGAGGGTTGTGGGGGGGGATCATATCTCTGACAGAGCAGGGGTGGGAGGCAAGGTTGGAGATGAGATGGTAGAAGATAGAAAGACCACCGACCTGCCTGTGGTGAGAGAGTGAGAGGCCCAATGACTGCCTCATCATGGGAGATACCAATGATCCGAATCGCCTTGGTTTCCACAGCGTGAAGCCGAGAAAAGTGAGAAGCAGGAGCACCAGCCTGGAGGGGAGAGCAGTCCTCTCTCTGGTTGCAGACAAAAGGTTTGTTTGGAGTCAAGAGCTCAGGTATGCCAAGGAAGGAGCTTGCACGACGGACGATGCCCATTCGGCGACTGGCTTTGAAGGCCAGTTTGGAAATGTGGCTTTCCCAGGAAAGGTCATGGCAGATCGTGAGACCCAGAAGCTTGATGAAAGGACTTCTTCAAGAGCATTGTTGAGAAACTGGATGGAGGGGTTGGGGGGGGTCTTCCAGATGGTCCTTTCAGAGAAAGATTGTGAGAGTGTGAGATTTTTCAGGCTTGAAAGGCATGTTCCACGTGTTGGACCACCTTATGATTTTATCCACATCTGCAGAGGGTGAAGAGGCTGCTGCTTGCTGATCTGTGGGATGAACCTTAACCCTTATCACCTTCCTTTTGATTAATTTCCTCAATTATATATTTTTTTAATTTCCCCAATTTGTTCCCATCTGAGTGAAGTTTTTCTTGAGCCAAGATTTTTCAGAAAGAGAACATTAAATGTTTTCCTTTGAAAATAATCTTGGATATCATTGGAATGTGGCTTCTTGTGTCGTGTTTTTTTTGTTGCTCAAGGTGAGTGTGACCGTTCCCAATGGATGACGATCAATAATTTGGTACCTGTGCCATCTCATTACAGAAAATCCAGTCACCCTTCGAAGCGTTAACGCCATACCACCCTCCAGCAATGCTGAGCAAATCATGCATTTCCCTCTTGTCGTCCATGATTTGTGAGAATGCAGCAATGAGGATCTCCATGCAGGTCGGTGACCACAATGACAAGCAGTTTTGGAGATTTTATTTTGAATCCACAAACGAGTTCAGCAGTACGGTCTGGGCCGCCGATCTTGTGTTGTGTTCTTGCTGTGGTATTTTTCGGGGGTTGAGATGTTATGCAGTGTTAGGGCCCTGTCATACCTTGACGTTTTAGGCAGCAATGGCCACGTTTCAAAATGTATGTAAAACGCTGGTGTACGCTGAAATTTTGATGTTTTTTTTTTAAAGTTTTTGGTGTATTCATAACGTGCTGATCGTTAGCATAACATATTAGTAACGGGCACAGAACGTTTCGTTGTGTTATACCAACGAATGCTTACCTTGTGGTCGGCGTTCAAAACCCATGACAAACGAGAGTTTAACTTCCCCTTTGCGTGCTATACGTATCGCCGGCGAACTCGTGGCGTAGCCAGTTCAGAACTTGCCGGACGCCGATTGAAATCAAAACTGCCTGAGAATTTGAAGTATCAACATCGCAGTCACACCTTGACGATTTTGCCAGCATATGCCATTCCATGAAAAATGTGTTTACAATGCTCGGCACACGTCAGATACGCTACAGGTAAGTTGTGTATACGTTTAGAGTATGCTGGAAATCATTGAAGTACGCTGGCATATTACCTAGTCCGTTTGATACGTCGTGAAATTTCAAGCATGCTGAAAAATTTAAGACGTACTCGACGTAAGGCTCACATGTTTCGCATGCGTTGGCATCTGTTCCTAACACGTTCCGCGATCGTTTAAACACGGCGAACACACGTTACTTGTAGGTTACTCATAAGTCGAAGCACGTAAAGGTAATGGCCAACATACTTGAAACCAAATTTCTAATCGATGAGTAACGTGCTTTGAACAAATGAGTAGCGTCAGCTTAGCCTATGTTTAACGTGCTTGGAAACTATGAGTAACGTGCATTGAAACGATGTATAACTGGCCTTGAACCAATGACTGGCGTGCTATGAACGTAATAGTAATGTGCATTTAACCTATGAGTAGCATGTTTTGAACCTAAGTAAAACGTGCTTCTAACCTTTGAGTAACATGCTATGAACCTATTTGTGACGTATGTAAAACGCACATTGTCGTATGTAGACGAATTAAATTGACGTCTTCCGGACAACCATAGAACTTACTGAAAGTGTTTCTAACTTACTTCTACCGTGTACTGGCGTATTGGCAGCGTTTAGGTGAATTGTTATATACAAATGGGCTTCACAATAAAAACCCATCATTGTTCCAGACTCCATGGTGAGTAGACGTGAACACCGGTAGTATCAATAGTAGCAGTACTATTACTAGTAGTAGGTGTGTATGACAGTAATAATAGTAGTGGTCGTCGTAGTAGCATTGGTAGTAGCTGTATGTCTATGTCAGTAATAGTATGTGAGCGTGATGTGGAGGCTGTGGGGGATGATGGATCCTCGTTGCGTCAACGAATAGGAGAATACTTTGCACCATTGTTCGATGTTCTGAAAGGGCTAATTTTTTTCCTCATTCCGAAGATGAAATATTTCTTTGTTTTGCTATTGAAATTATTAAAAAGACTTTGACAAATGCATAATGTAACAGTAATGAACACAGAACGCTTCGATAACTTATAGATTAGTTATACCAACGATTGCTTATCGTGTTTTAGGCGTCCACAGCCTATGCCCAACGATAGTCGAGCGCATGCATAACGTGGGAGCGCATCGTTTATGATTACGTGACGTTTGCTATCCATTGACTGCCAATAAACTATTTTAATAAACGACTGTCACTCGCCGATTTTTTTGACGCTGGTGCAAGGCAATTCAAATCGTTTCCATTGAACGAGTTAACTTGCTGTCACTCGCCTATTGTTTTTGGACGCTGGTGCTCGGCAATTGAAATCGTTTCCATTGAACGAGTTAAATTGCTTCCACTGGACTATTGAAATGATTTCATAATAATGCTAAGTTATCCTTGGACCCACTCTGGCTAGCAGCTCGTCGAACATCGCTGGGGGCATTCGCAGGAAGTTGATGAAGGTTGCATGGTCCTCGTTCCAGAGTTCCACCATGAGCTGGTCATATATGCCGTAATGGCGTCGCCTCCCGATCCATGGTCTGACCCAGCTCCTTCTCCTCCGTTCACGTCTTCTTCTCCCGGCTCTATTGGCACCCAACTGGTGCAGTGTCAACTCGATGAGGTCATGTTGATGTTCGAGGACAGGTAGGTATTGTCGTCTCAGCCTTGCCGTATCCTCCACCTCTCGGAATGACATCAACATGTACTCACCAGGAAGTCTAAAAAAAGACGGGTTCCTCCTGCGAAGGCCCTTTTTATAAACCAATTCCCCAAATCGCTGCGAATACGTCATTCTACGTCAGCTGTTTGTTAGAAACGCGTTCAGTAAGTTCTGTGGTCATCCTGAAGACTTCAAATACATCTACATACGTATTTGTTCGTACGACATGCTCGACAACTAATTCCCAAACACGTTACTCGTAGGTTATAAATAAGTCATGGGTTCCCTAAACATTACTTTGATGTGTTTCGATGCAGGAGAAACTTTCTCGTAGCGCGTTGCGAGCTGTGAACAACGTTTGTGTGCGTGCTTATAAAACGTTACCTTGAGTTTCTGAATAAGTTTTGGGTACGCAAATGTTACCTCAACGTGTTTTCACATATGAGTAACAGAGAAATAATGTGTGTCAACGATCGCATAACGTTCCTAAACCTTATGGCCAGCGTAGCAGAACGTGTGAGCCAAACGCCGAGTACGTCGTAAAATTTTAAGCATACGAAAATTTGACAAAAACCACAAAGTTCAACGATTAAAGCCAGTGTAGTATGACTTATGGCAGTGTTTTTCAGCGTGCTCTTGAGGTATACAAAACCTACCCATAACGTATTCGACGTGTGCCAGCGTATCAGGCAAATTTTTCATGAATCGTCAAGGTGTGACAGCCCCTGAATGCGGTGTATTTCTGTGATTCCGAAACTTTATTGCACAATGTTTTGTCTTCAGGAAATATTGGACCACCCATGGTGTCACAATTTCCCAGGAACACCTTGGAGAAACAACGGTCAATGTCACGGCGTCAATGGTAAGTCGTGCTCTCATTAGGTTTTTCGATGGATGCATAATTGGAAATACTGGTGGGCACTCCTGCCCTTTGAGCCAGAGTACCCTTCTCAGCCCACCTTGGGTGGGTAATGCACAGCATCACAGTCTTGGAAAAAGCACTTTGTCATTTTTGTAAGAAATTTTTATGATCACAACAAATCATAAGATAAATGAACAGGATGTGTAACACCGACTTCCACCAGAGGTGGCGCTATTTCACCCACTATCCATTTTGGAGTTAATTTCGGTGACAGCCGTGTTTTCTCCATGAAAGCAGGAAGAGGGAAACTCAGTCACAATTGAGAAGTAATTTTCAGAAGTTGGTGCACGCATGATTTGATCATAATTTGATCCTTTCTGTGACTCTCTTAAAGCATGTACTTTCAAAGGTGGATATTCTTTTCCATTCCAATTGTCATAAACGTATCGTTTTATCACATTTTCTAAATATTTGGGAGAATTGACTTGCTTGAAGAGGAATCTCTTTGCAATGAATCTTGTTCACTGGGATACACACAACAAAGAAACACAAGGAACTTTGATGCAGAAGGAGGAAATTCAGTCCATTAACCATGCACAACATCTGCACCACATCAATTTATTCAATCAAACAGTTTATCAACTTAACTTCACTTTCTTTTCAAGGCTCATAATTTTCTGGCTATTATAAGGGAGCAACCTCAACCAATGCAGGATATGGTTGTTCACTGGCCAAACGATGGGACTTCAATCTGCCCTCTCTTCACAGCTTGCTTTCCCAGTTTGGAAAGTTCATCTGATGAAGGATAACTTTCATTTATTCCTTCAGGCTTGCAACATATATGTATCCATCCTGGGCCAAGCTCGAAATCATGAAGTTACAAATCTCAAGGCTGAACTCTCAAGCTCATCTCCTTCCTCAAAGTCATGGTGGTTCTTTGTAAAGTCTTCTCTGGTGTTTGCTCCCCTTTTATCACCCCCCCTCCATGCCCCCAATCACCTCAACTGGTGTAACTGCTGAAGCAAGGGCAGAATGTCCAAACTCTGTCTTTGCCTCCAAATCTTGGGTCCCAAACCCATCCTGTTCTGTCCCTGTGGCACCCCGACATACCAACCCTCACTTTGACTTTGTACGCGACTCACCCGCGAAGGCAGAGAAAGTGCTCTCTGGCCTCGACCCTGCTTCAGCTTCAGGTCCAGATGGCATCGGTGGCCATGTTCTCAAATCCTACAAATCTGGTGTTGCTTCCTTTCTATCTGCACTGTTCAGTCTGTCCTTCTCCTTTGGCACCCTCCCCTCTGCTTCAAGATCAGCAAATATCACTCTCATCCACAAAAAGGGATAAAAACAGACCTGACCAACGAATGGCCAGTAAGCTTGTTTACAATTGCAAGCAAAGTCATGGAATCCATCATTATTGCTGTGGTCCAGTCCACCCTGCTTTCAGCAACTTGATCTCTAACCATCAGTTTGGATTCCATCCTGGTCCCTCAACTCTGAATATGCTTCTTCTCCCATCTGAGCTGCACTTGGTGGTGCAAAATCTATAATTCTGACCGTCTCTCTGGACATTTTTCGGGCATTTGAAACAGTCTGTCATTCTGCATTGTTTGCACAGCTCTCTGGCTTTGGTATCAGAGGCCACCTTCCTTCCTGGACTCTTGACTTTTATGCAGTCAGTGGGTTGAAATCAATGGAACCCTCTCCGACCCTCTTACAATGGAGGCTGGAGTTCCCCAAGGCAGTGTTTTGGGCCCAGTTTTGTTCCTGCATAAATGACCTATCTGATTCCCAACCATCTTTTCTTGCTCGTTTCAGTGTGTCCTCCCATCCTCCCTTTCCTCTTGTTCTCTTTATTTTCTGCCTTGATTTGTCCCATTCTTCAACCGACCTTGCTCTTGTCTGAGCCTGACCTTGCTCCTGTGCAGAAAACAAGTAAAATGTTCATGAGATCCCTTTGTAATCTCCTTTTATAATGTCTCAATTCCTGTCTCCTTCATTCACTGTTCATAGCTTCGTCGGTCGAGTCACAGAATCAATATTGTCATTGTACACTGACCCTTCTCTGAGGCAGTAAAGTCCTTCTTCAGATGTGTTGACCAAAAGTGCACATAATATTGTAGATGAGACCTTACTAAACTCTGATACAATGTTCAAACCACCTCTTTTGATTTATAATTTAACCCTCTGTAAATACAAACAAAAACCCTATTTGCCCTACCTCCTTGGCACTGCGCAGTCTGCTTACCCCCGCTCCCATATCTATTACCACCCCCAGATCCCTCTCCTCTACGACACATTCCAAGATTGCCCCTTATCGCATCTTATCCGTCAAAGGGCGGAGGAGCTCCTTGTGAGCCAACGGCCATCCATATCTAGTGCCCAATTGTGTCTGCGGATGTCCTCCTGCAGTTGGGTTACTTCTTATTAGGAGGTTGGTGGCAGGATTTGCACTCCGGCCACCGTAAAACCCTTCATTCCGCAAAACGCAAAAACGCAAAAAATCTGAAAACCCACTCCGTGGGAATACCTCCTGTGCAGCTTCCCTTCGCAGGGCAGCTCACCGGATGACAGGATCCGGATCACCGGATGGGGCAAAGCCTTCGGGACCCCCAATCTTTGATAGGAGGGAAACCACGGGGTAACATCCCTGGGTGAGATTGCGGGAGAGTGTGTCGGAGTGGTGCTGAGGTGTCGTCCACCAGACGGCGGTCTCCTTGGGTTAACCTGAGGCGGTCCCTTCGGGTGGGTGCCTGGAATGTCCTATCCCGAAGAGAGGATGATCACCTGTCTCTGTTATCATCTGAGCTCAAGCGTTTGGACATCGGGATTGCAGCTCTCTCTGAGGTTCGGAGACCGGATTGCGGCGAGATAATGGTGGGTGGTTACACCTACTATTGGTCTGGTCGCTCTGATGGTTACCATACCCAAGGAGTTGCTGTAGCTGTGTCCAATAAGCTGACCCCAATGATAATTGAGGTAACACCGGTCAACGAGCGTATTATGAGATTAAGGATTCGCCACTCCTTTGGTGTCATTTCCCTGGTCTCTATTTATGCTCTGACTGAGGCGAGTGATCTCACCGTGAAGGATGCATTCTACGCCACACTCGAGTCTGTGGTTGATCAGTGCCCCAGACGAGATACACTTCTAGTCTTGGGGGATTTCAATGCATCGACTGGAACTGATAGGGATGGTTATAAGGTGTGTGTTGGTCCCCATGGGTCAGGAACTATGAACCAGAATAGCACTAAGTTCCTTGACTTTGCAAGAAGTCATGGACTTAGGGTGGCTGGTTCATGGTTTCAGCGCCCGCAAGCTCATCGCTGGACTTGGTATTCCAACGCTGGCGGTGTGGCAAAGGAGATTGACCATGTCCTCAGTGACGGTCGTTGGAGGATGATCCAGAACTGCAGGGTCTACCGGAGTGCTCAGTTCCTCAATACTGACCACAGGCTTGTTGTAGCAACTCTAAAGCTGCACCTTAAATCC
>NW_028222149.1:0-5000 GCF_056783735.1 Eptatretus burgeri
AATATTTTGTTGTACCAAGAGAAACCTCCTCAAATATTTGTCCATTCCTCAATCGCATATGTTCCTCCACTGAAATATTGTGATAATCTTCACCTTTTACTTCTCCAGGTCTTATTGCTCTAGTTGTTGTTGATACAATGCGTATCACGGGGTGTTTTTTAAGTAAATTTACAATATTCTCATTTGTACTACACAAGAACCTTGATTTATGAAAGTTTTTTTCCAGAAGCAGATTTACCCACAAGATTTATAATAATAGTTGTCATTTATATATGTAATTGTTTATAAAACAAAAAATATATCCCTTAATATCTCATCTTGTTTCACAACAATATATTTATATTTTTCAGTCGTGTGCTTCATGTAATCCTCAAATTTCTTTTTACTAAATAATGTAGAACAATTATCTCTCCAAAAATTATTGATATCTATTGAATTTAACTTGAATAAAATAAAAGTATTAGCATTGTTTCTGCTGGAATGACGAGGAAGTTGAAAGTACGATTGACTAAGATAAATACAATTACAAGAAGAATGTCTCCCTCTTGTGTAGTAGCTGTCCATTACCGTTTGGTTTCTCTCATTAACACAATTATCAAAGATAACGAGGTTCTTTTTTGATTTATCTAAATCTTGGGGAGACGGTATATCATCCGTATTATCACTAAGAATACAAATTATAGGATTTGATTTCTTTTTACATCTCTGTGTATCACAAAATAGTTGAATTATATCTTCAATGTTATAATCATTTAGGTTTTTTTGACGTTTAAATAAACCGATTATATCTTCTTTTTGAAGACCAGCATTAAAACCTTGTGAGAGTAGTTGATACTCTGGTTGAAAACTCGACTTTGTGAAAATTATTAAATTATCATAATCTAAAAAGTTGGGAGTGAGGAGCATTTTTAAAAGTAAGCAAGTTTTTCCACATCCACTTGAACCAACTATGAGACATCTTAATGAATTTGGAAGATTTTTATGGTTGTTAAATTTTATCTTATTTTCCAAAATGGGTAAAAAATCATTCATTTATATATTTGGAAAACAGGTTATTTAATTTATTATTGGCTTTTTTAGAAACTCTATATTTTATCCTAAGTTCAGGTTTAATTTCAAGATAATCCATTATTTTATTTATACAATATCTTGTGTTGATATTTCCCTGAAAATTACATCCATGAATAATATATAACAACAATCCTTTGAACATTTCTCTTATACGTTCAGTTTCTTCCCTTGTAAGGAAAGGTGTGTTATCACCCTCATACTTTACATTCATTTCTCTAATCAATCTTGTAAAGTAATTCATTTTTGGTGTAAATCTAAAAGAATTATTTTCCTTTTTATATTTTTTATTATCATTAATTAGAAGATAATCACAGAATATACATTGTTTTTAACTCTTTTAACTCTGTGTTTAATCCCTGTCTTTCACACGCAGGACAATTCTCAAATTTATCATATGGAGAATCAGGAAAGTCTAGCATATTTATAAAGTAAAACTTTACATAAACTGAAATTCATCGATACTTTCAGTTGTATATTGACTCATTTAATAATATTACCATCGATATCAATATACTTTTTTTCATTACCAGATTCAACGACAACATTTTTTATATTAAAGGTAATTTTAAAATGATCGTTAACTACTATTGAACGAAATGTCATTTCACCTGATATATTAACATCCTTTATTTCATCAGGATTTACATCTTTAGGGTTGTTGAAAAAAATACAAATTTCTCCTTGCATATTACAGATGGTCTTATCTTTTCTTTCTAAAGCTTCATCCATAAGGTTTTTGTTTTTTGATACTTTTTCTTGTTTCATTGCTTTTTCTAGTTTTGAATATATTACTAGAAGGAGAGGAGAAACTTTTGTTAGAGATACTTTAATTGATGTTCTACCAGGTATACTAAAAGCCCTTCCACTGAAGGAAATTGAAGAACTCATATTATTTACCACAATAGTTTTTATCCAATAGTTGTTATATTTATCTTTGTTCAATTTTACATCCTTGACATATTTCTCAGTATCTTTAACAAATGAAGAGATTGATTGAAACTTGTCTTTTGTGTCTTGAAACATTGTATTTATTAAGTGAAAAAGTTGGAGGATAAAATGGTTTTAAGCACAGATTCACCTGTAAAATAAACGAAATTTTCATCAAGAAAATTTTAGTTTAAGCAAAGATTTATTATATAAATATGGTGAATACAACATACTGCGATGTTTGTAATCACAAATATAAACATTATAGAAAACACCTCCGAACCAATAAACACACATTTAATCTGTTTCATAAAATATCTCCTCTTGAGTTGGAAAGAAAACATTGTGATATCTGCTCAAAGGATGTTTTGAAGAGTAGTTATAATAGACATCTTCAATCACAAAAACACAAGAAAAATGAGTTTAAAGTAAAGGGAGACTATTATATTGAAAACACTGATGGGGCATTTAAAGGGCATATAAAAATAAGGATTTTTCAATTTGGAGAACCCGGTCCATCATCAATAGCTGAATCAATTGAAATAGTGAAACCCGATGTTGAAAAATTTATTAAAAAGACATTAAAAGAAATGAAAACTTTAAAGTTTTATATGGGAGTGAAAATGAATATGAAAAAGCAAGATGAAGAACAAACTCCTTATATGAGAACAGATCTTCATTTTATAACATCATTTCAAGATTTTTTGAATAGTGGGGTTTATGAAGAACTATCAAGACAAGAGGAGGATGTTGATAATACAGTGGTAGGAAGTGGATTCAATATTAAAAAAATCATCTTTTTAGATATACACATTCTAAAATCAAACCCTCTTAAAGCTTCTTCTTATATTGAATTACCAAAAGAAATAAAACGAAAGAAGGCAGTTGTTAATATTAAGAACAATGATAATAAATGTTTTCTCTGGTCTGTTCTTGCTCACTTTCATCCACCAAAATGTAATTCAGAAAGAGTAAAACAATATATGAAATATGAGAATACCTTGGACATTAAAGATTTTAAATTCCCAATGCCACTAACAGATATTCCTAAATTTGAGAAAAAGAATAATCTTTCTATTAATGTATATGGATTAACGGATACAAACAAAGTTCAAATATTAAAAATTTCAAACAACTATAAAAATGAAGAAACACACATTGATCTTTTATATTTTAGTGTTGGAAAGAATTCACATTACACATACATCAATAATTTATCAAGATTAATCTCTTCTCAGGTATTCAGAACAGCAAACAAAATATATCCTTGTAAGCGATGTCTTAATTCATTTCATACAAAAGAACGATTAGAACAACATTCAAAATATTGTAGTCATCATAAATCAGCTGTAATTACAATGCCTAAACCTGGTGAAAAGATTTCTTTTGAAGATTATAATAAATCTATCATGCACCCATTTGTGATATATGCTGATTTTGAGTGTATCCTTAAAAAGATAAATACTGCTTCTCCTAATCCAAAAGAAATATCAAAAACATATTCCTTGTGGTTTCTGTTATTATATCAAATCATCTGTTGGAGAAAAGTATAATAAACTTGAACATTATAGTGGAAAAAATGCTTCACAAGAGTTTGTAAAACGATTAGAAAAGGATTGTATAAGACTAACTAAATTAATGAAAGAAACAAATGAACCGATGAAATTAACCAAAGAAGAAAAATTAGAATTTAGAAAGAACAATATCTGTCATATTTGTGAGGAGGAAATTGAGGAGTCTAAAGTTAGGGATCATTGTCATCTTACTGGTAAATATAGAGGTCCCGCTCATTCCTGTTGTAATCTTAATTATAAATTACCTTCTTTTATTCCAGTCTTTCTTCACAACAGCGCCAACTATGATACACATCTATTTATAAATGAACTTTCAAAAACACCAGGGAATATTTCTGCCATAACAAACACAAGTCAAAAGTATATTTCATTTACAAAAATGATATTCACAAAACCTTAAACTCGTATTAGATTTCTAGATTCTTACAAGTTTATGGGAACACCACTAGCCAACCTCGCATCAAATCTAAGCTCCACGGACTCTTTTCCAAATCTTAATTCATTCTTTCCAAAAGAGGAAATTCTCACTAAAGAGGAAATTCAGATTAAAGAGAGAATTCAAAGTAAAGAGGAAATTCTAATTAATGAGGAAATTAATGAAGAAATTCTAACTGAAGATGAAATTCTAATTATAAAGAAAATTCGAACAATGAATGAAATTCTAACTAAAGAGGAAATTCTGATTAAAGATGAAATTCTGAATAAAGAAGGAATTCTTACGAGAGAGGAAATTCAAACAAGGAATGAAATTCAAAGTAAAGAGAAAATTCTTACAAGTAAGGGAATTTATCCTTATGATTATATGGATTCATTTATGAGATTTAAAGAAACACAACTTCCATCAAAAGAAAGTTTCTATAATAACCTTTATGAAGAAGAGATAAGTGATAAGGAATATAAACACGCACAAGAAATATGGAAAATATTTGAGAAAAAGAACCTTGGAGAATATCATGATTTATATCTAAAAACAGATGTTTTATTGTTAGCTGATGTGTTTGAAGCTTTCAGATCACTCTATCATAATAAAAATTGTTATGGATTAGATCCTGCCCACTATTTCACAGCTCCTGGTTTAGCTTGGAGTGCAATGTTGAAAATGACAAAACAAGATATAGATTTAATCAGTGATGTTGATATGCTTTTGATGATTGAGAAGTCCAAGAGAGGTGGAATATCACAAGTATGTTCAAAAAGATATGCTAAAGCAAATAATAAATATCTTCCAAATTATGATAGTGAAAAAGATAGTAATTATTTGATGTATTTTGATGCTAATAATTTGTATGGATGGGCAATGTCTCAATCTCTGCCTTATGGTAAATTAGAGTGGGTGGAAGAAAAGGATTATGTAAAGGCTTTGATGAATATTGTAATTTCTTCTCAAGAGGAATTGAATGACGAAGAAGAAGGTTATTATTTTGAAGT
>NW_028222149.1:17500-27500 GCF_056783735.1 Eptatretus burgeri
TTTACTTTGAATTCTCTCTTTAATCTGAATTTCCTCTTTAGTGAGAATTTCCTCTTTTGGAAAGAATGAATTAAGATTTGGAAAAGAGTCCGTGGAGTTTAGATTTGATGCGAGGTAGGCTAGTGGTGTTCCCATAAACTTGTAAGAATCTAGAAACCTAATACGAGTTAAAGGTTTTGTGAATATCATTTTTGAAAATGAAATATACTTTTGACTTGTGTTTGTTATGGCAGAAATATTCCCTGGTGTTTTTGAAAGTTCATTTATAAATAGATGTGTATCATAGTTGGCGCTGTTGTGAAGAAAGACTGGAATAAAAGAAGGTAATTTATAATTAAGATTACAACAGGAATGAGCGGGACCTCTATATTTACCAGTAAGATGACAATGGCCTCTAACTTTAGACTCCTTAATTTCCCCTCACAAATATGACAGATATTGTTCATTCTAAATTCTAATTTTTCTTCTTTGGTTAATTTCATCGGTTCATTTGTTTCTTTCATTAATTTAGTGAGTCTTATACAATCCTTTTCTAATCGTTTTACAAACTCTTGTGAAGCATTTTTTCCACGATAATGTTCAAGTTTGTTATACTTTTCTCCAACAGATGATTTGATATAATAACAGAAACCACAAGGAATATGTTTTTGATATTTATTTGTATATGGTTCTTTTGGATTAGGAGAAGCAGTATTTATCTTTTTAAGGATACATTCAAAATCAGCGTATATCACAAATGGGTGCATGATAGATTTATTATAATCTTCAAAATAAATCTTTTCACCAGGTTTAGGCATTGTAATTACAGCTGATCTATGATTACTACAATATTTTGAATGTTGTTCTAATCGTTCTTTTGTATGAAATGAATTAAGACATCGCTTACAAGGATATATTTTGTTTGCTGTTCTGAATACCTGAGAAGAGATTAATCTTGATAAATTATTGATGTATGTGTAATGTGAATTCTTTCCAACACTAAAATATAAAAGGTCAATGTGTGTTTCTTCATTTTTATAGTTGTTTGAAATTTTTAATATTTGAACTTTGTTTGTATCCGTTAATCCATATACATTAATAGAAAGATTATTCTTTTTCTCAAATTTAGGAATATCTGTTAATGGCATTGGGAATTTAAAATCTTTAATGTCCAAGGTATTCTCATATTTCATATATTGTTTTACTCTTTCTGAATTACATTTTGGTGGATGTAAGTGAGCAAGAACAGACCAGAGAAAACATTTATTATCATTGTTCTTAATATTAACAACTGCCTTCTTTAGTTTTATTTCTTTTGGTAATTCAATATAAGAAGAAGCTTTAAGAGGGTTTGATTTTAGAATGTGTATATCTAAAAGATGATTTTTTTAAGATTGAATCCACTTCCTACCACTGTATTATCAACATCCTCCTCTTGTCTTGATAGTTCTTCATAAACCCCACTATTCAAAAAATCTTGAAATGATGTTATAAAATGAAGATCTGTTCTCATATAAGGAGTTTGTTCTTCATCTTGTCTTTTCATATTCATTTTCACTCCCATATAAAACTTTAAAGTTTTTATTTCTTTTAATGTCTTTTTAATAAATTTTTCAACATCGGGTTTCACTATTTCAATTGATTCAGCTATTGATGATGGACTGGGTTCTCCAAATTGAAAAATCCTTATTTTTATATGCCCTTTAAATGCCTCATCAGTGTTTTTAATATAATAGTCTCCCTTTACTTTAAACTCATTTTTCTTGTGTTTTTGTGATTGAAGATGTTGATTATAACTACTCTTCAAAACATCCTTTGAACAGATATCACAATGTTTTCTTTCCAACTCAAGAGGAGATATTTGATGAAATAGATTAAATGTGTGTTTGTTGGTTCGGAGGTGTTTTCTATAATGTTTATATTCGTGATTACAAACATCGCAGTACGTTGTATTCACCATATTTATAGAATAAAACTTTGCTTAAACTAAAATTTTCTTGATGAAAATTTCGTTTAATTTATAGGTGAATCTGTGCTTAAAAACATTTTATCCTCCAACTTTTTCACTTAATAAATACAATGTTTCAAGACACAAAAGACAAGTTTCAATCAATCTCTTCATCTGTTAAAGATACTGAGAAATATGTCAAGGATGTAAAATTGAACAAAGATAAATATAACAACTATTGGATAAAAACTATTATGGTAAATAATATGAGTTCTTCAATTTCCTTCAGTGGAAGGGCTTTTAGTATACCTGGTAGAACATCAATTAAAGTATCTCTAACAAAAGTTTCTCCTCTCCTTCTAGTAATATATTCAAAACTAGAAAAAGCAATGAAACAAGAAAAAGTATCAAAGAACAAAAACCTTATGGATGAAGCTTTAGAAAGAAAAGATAAGACCATCTGTAATATGCAAGGAGAAATTTGTATTTTTTTCAACAACCCTAAAGATGTAAATCCTGATGAAATAAAGGATGTTAATATATCAGGTGAAATGACATTTCGTTCAATAGTAGTTAACGATAATTTTAAAATTACCTTTAATATAAAAAATGTTGTCGTTGAATCTGATAATGAAAAAAGTATATCGATATCGATGGTAATATACAACTGAAAGTATAGATGAATTTCAGTTTAAGTAAAGTTTTACTTTATAAATATGCTAGACTTTCCTGATTCTCCATATGACAAATTTGAGAATTGTCCTGCGTGTGAAAGACGGGGATTAAACACAGAGTCAAAAGCCTATAAACAATGTATATTCTGTGATTATCTTCTAATTAATGATAATAAAAAATATAAAAAGGAAAATAATTCTTTTAGATTTACACCAAAAATGAATTACTTTACAAGATTGATTAGAGAAATGAATGTAAAGTATGAGGATGATAACACACCTTTCCTTACAAGGGAAGAAACTGAACGTATAAGAGAAATGTTCAAAGGATTGTTGTTGTATATTATTCATGGATGTAATTTTCAGGGAAATATCAACACAAGATATTGTATAAATAAAATAATGGATTATCTTGAAATTAAACCTGAACTTAGGATAAAATATAGAGTTTCTAAAAAAGCCAATAATAAATTAAATAACCTGTTTTTCAAATATATAAATGAATGATTTTTTACCTATTTGGGAAAATAAGATAAAATTTAACAACCATAAAAATCTCCCAAATTCATTAAGATGTCTCATAGTTGGTTCAAGTGGATGTGGAAAAACCTGCTTACTTTTAAAAATGCTCCTCACTCCCAACTTTTTAGATTATGACAATTTAATAATTTTCACAAAGTCGAGTTTTCAACCAGAGTATCAACTACTCTCACAAGGTTTTAATGCTGGTCTTCAAAAAGAAGATATAATCGGTTTATTTAAACGTCAAAAAAACCTAAATGATTATAACATTGAAGATATAATTCAACTATTTTGTGATACACAGAGATGTAAAAAGAAATCAAATCCTATAACTTGTATTCTTAGTGATAATACGGATGATATACCGTCTCCCCAAGATTTGGATAAATCAAAAAGAACCTCGTTATCTTTGATGATTGTGTTAATGAGAGAAACCAAACAGTAATGGACAGCTACTACACAAGAGGGAGACATTCTTCTTGTAATTGTATTTATCTTAGTCAATCGTACTTTCAACTTCCTCGTCGTTCCATCAGAAACAATGCTAATACTTTTATTTTATTCAAGTTAAATTCAATAGATATCAATAATTTTTGGAGAGATAATTGTTCTACATTATGTAGTAAAAAGAAATTTGAGGATTATATGAAGCACACGACTGAAAAATATAAATATATTGTTGTGAAACAAGATGAGATATTAAGGGATATATTTTTTGTTTTATAAACAATTACATATATAAATGACAACTATTATTATAAATCTTGTGGGTAAATCTGCTTCTGGAAAAAACTTTCATAAATCAAGGTTCTTGTGTAGTACAAATGAGAATATTGTAAATTTACTTAAAAAACACCCCGTGATACGCATTGTATCAACAACAACTAGAGCAATAAGACCTGGAGAAGTAAAAGGTGAAGATTATCACTATATTTCAGTGGAGGAACATATGCGATTGAGGAATGAAGGTCAAATGTTTGAGGAGGTTTCTCTTGGTACAACAAAATATTCACATTGTAAGAGTGAGTTAAGGAAACTAAAATCTGGTGGTGTTGGGATATTAGAAACTAATCCAGAAGGAACGAGACAAATTATTAAACATCTGAGTGGAGTGAAGATTTTATCATTCGGTTTTGATGTTGATGAAGAAACTCAACGCAAACGTATGAAAAGCAGAGATGCAAGTATTAGTGAAGAAGAAATTACAACTCGCATTAATGTTAATAAAGAATTTGATGAAATATTTAAAGAAAAGGATTTATTTGAACACATCTACTTGAATGATGAAGAAAAGGAAAATTTCCCTGTTGATCTTTACAATTCATTAAATGATATTTTACAATAAATAAATGGATGTAAAAGAAAGAGCAAGAAGATTTAAGGAACATCAAGAGTTGGTTTCAAAAGTTGTAAAACAACAGGAAGACATAAAGAAGAAACGCAGACAGAAACTAACGGGCGAAGAAGCATTTGAAAGAAAACAAGAGAAATTTTTAAACCACTTTTAAAAACTTCCCAAGAAAAAATGAAAGATGTTTCCACAGTTCCCACAGTAGAATATACTCCCAGAAAGCTCCAAATGTTAAAAGATTTCAGTCAAATGACGGAGGAAGAATTAGAGCATATTGGAGAATTAGAACATGATGAAGGTTTATTTCAACAACTGGAAGAGATTAATCAACCCCCTGATTATATTGTGAATG
The DNA here is from genome assembly GCF_056783735.1 of Eptatretus burgeri. Taxonomy (NCBI): domain Eukaryota; kingdom Metazoa; phylum Chordata; class Myxini; order Myxiniformes; family Myxinidae; genus Eptatretus; species Eptatretus burgeri. The sequence goes on from NW_028222149.1 coordinate 22,327, forward strand.
CTGTTCAAAACAATGAATATTCAGCGGATTCAAAAACCAAAGCAGGACTCATTCCAACAGAACAACCAGCAATATTTCATCTTGTTCAAGAAAAGGTATTGATATTTAATGATGAATTAAGGTTCTTAAGTTCTGCTCAACCCCCTGTTAAACTAACTCCGAGATTAATGTTTCTTCTCACAAAAGATGGAAGACAAGGTTCAACTGTGAAGGATGAATCAAAGTATATTGATAAACCATTGGATATGGAAAATAATGATGATAGAGTATATATTGATTTGCTGAACACTCTAAATTATAAGGTTATTCTTTCTGGTAAAAGTAGGAAGAATGAGAAGGAGAAACACATTATTCAGGCTTTAAGTATCCTTGGTTCAGGTGTTAGTTTTCTTCCAAATGACCCATCGCAATTAGTTAATAGACTGTTATTGTTGTTAGGCAGTCAGAAGGCTGGAAATAACAATTGTTTTAATGAAGCATCAGCCATTTTAGACCAGTTGATGAACATGAAAATAATTAATAAATATCAATATAAAGACATTTTATCTCATATTAAATAAGATGAGAAGCACAATCCTTAGTTTCAATTTCACAACAAGCGACCACACATCTTCATTCCCATACCCACTACAACTTGACACAACAAAAGAATATGAGGCATCTTTATTGTCCATGGAAACTTATAATACCTTATTTAATATAACTGATAAAAATGACAAGTTTAGTTATAATCCCGGAAGTGGATACAAAAGCGATAACAGTCTCACCCGGAGCATATGAGATTTCTCAAATATCTTCCGAAATTGCTCGTCTTATGAAAGAACAGGGTGATGAACCAAAAAATATTGTTATAAACATTCAAAAACATACTTCAAAATCAACGATTAAAGTTAAAAATAACTACAAGGTTGATTTCACAATTGATAATTCATTTAGAGAGTTATTGGGTTTCTCCTCAAAAAGATTGAAACTAATGGGACGTTTTACAGTGATAATGTCATTCAAATATCCTCAGGAATAAATTCGGTGTTAATTCACTGTGATTTGATTGATGGTGCTTATAATGATGGAAAAAAAACAAATACAATATTTTCATTCAGTGCATACTCAACCCCAATTGGTTATAAATTCAATATGGAACCCAAAAATTTGGTTTATCTACCTGTGTCAGGAAAAACCATACACAGAGTAAATTTTAGGATAACCGACCAAGATAATCGTGTGATTTCTTTTAATGGAGAAGTTATATCCATCAGAATTCACCTACGTGAAGTTTTCCAATAAATAAATACGATGGTTATTGTGAGGAAACACGAGTTGGGAAAATATAAAATAATTACAGGGGATGGGATGTTCCTTTCCCCATACTACAAGGGTGAAGGTATGTATCTTGGTAGAGGATACTATAAACCTAAGAGACAAAGGGGTGTTGGACATCAATTTAGAGGAGATGGGATAATTGATACTCTCATGGGTATTGGTTCAACTATTCTTAAACATAAAGATCTAATTGGTTCAACTGCTTCTGCTGTGGGAAATGTAGCAGGTGCTGTAAAGAGTATAAAAGATGCTCAGAAGGAATCTCATAAATTACAAGCAATAAAAGAAATTAAGAAAGACAAAACTCAGTTGTCCCCCCAAGAACGACAGAAAATAATTCAAATACTTGGATCAGGGTTTCAAAAGTTTTAACATCTTTTTCCTAAATAAATACAAGTATGGAAGCAATTGATAGTATCTATGATTTGGATGATACTATTATTATCTCAAACTCCACTAAAAAAGAAGATTACTTCAAGGTAAATGCAATAACTGGAACAGACTGGAATACGAATGGTACAAAAAGTTTTGAAATAAATAATCAACAAACCTATTTGAATCTCTCCGAAAGTTTCTTGTTGTGTAAATTTAAATTCACTAAAGCTGGGAATAACACAAACGCTACACTTGTAAATGATTTCTTCTGGAAAATGTTTGATAGTGTGCGTTTGTATATTGGAACACAAGAAGTTGAAGCGGTTGATTATGTCTCTGCTGTATCTGAAATGATAAAATTTACACTCTATACATTCAGTGATAGAATGGGAAAGGGGTCTGTCGAAGGTTTTATTCCTGATATGTCAACGGGAACAAACACAGACCCTGGATATATTCAAAGGAAAGGAGCGTATAATGATGATACAAAAGCAGAAAATAGTTTTACTGTGGCGGTTCCTCTTAAAGGTATATTTGGATTTTGTGATCATGATAAAGTTCTGTATGGTCTTAAAATTAGATTTCAACTACAAAGGAATGATAATGAAAATAGATTGCTTTTTGGTGTTGGTAATGCTTTTGGTGATCAGAATAAATTTGTAATTGAGGAGATGAGTTGGTATATCAGTGAATATACTCCTAATCTTAAAACAGAAGAGATGTTGAATCGAAGACTTAACTCAAAGAAACCACTCAGTGTATCATACCTCAAAAGAAGATGTCAACACGTTAAACTCAATCAAACTACTTACACGTGGAATTTGGGTGTTCTGGAAGGAAAGCCACGATATCTGTGGATCATTTTTAAAAAGCCAGATGGTGATACTGCGACTGATAAGAATAATGCATTGAGTGATAATGCTAAGGTGAAACAACTTCGCGTTTCTCTAGATGGAACATTTTATCCACGAGATAGATTGGAAATTAATTGGGAAAAAAATGATTTTGCTGAAGCATACAAGTCTTACCAAAAGGTGTGTGAAAGTAATGGAAATAAAGAACCTATTTTGGATATGACAGCATTTAAAAGTTTGTATACAATCTATGCGTTTGACCTGAGCGCGCAAAAGGAAACTATAAAGTCTAATCGAGTGGATACTTCCCTATACATTGAAAGAGGAGAGAGTGAAGAAGTTGATACATATTGTTTGCTTTTGGAAGAAACAGAATTGCAGATTAATACAGATAATGGTGTGATGATTAGTCTCACATAATTTTTTGTTAAATAAATGAGTGGCAAAGTACCAACTGGGGTATATGTTAATCAAATCAATCTTCATAAACTATCATCTTGTGTTCAAAATCAAAAAGCCTTGTACGATTAACGTTAATACAATTCAGAGAAAAGGAGCAGTAAGAATTGATGTTTTGCTCACAAGAGAACAGGTTAAAATCTTGAATGACACTGGCTCACTTAAAATTAAAATGACAAAACCAATGTTGAAAAAATATTCAATAAGAGAGGCGAGTGGAGGATTTCTCCCATTTCTAATTCCTTTATTTGCTGGTTTAAGTGCGGTTGGAGCATTGACGGGTGGTATTTCAACAGCGGTGAAAACTGCCAACGAAAGGAAGGCTCAACTCCAGGCTCAAAAAGAATTGGAAAGACATAACAAAGAGTTGGAGAAACAAATTAGTGGAAGTGGCGTAATTGTAGATTTTGCTGAAAAACTTGAAGGTCTGCCTGATAAAGCGAGATTGTTAGTTGGAGATATGCTTTCTTCTATTGCACAAGCAGGTGTAAAATTAACGAAAAGAGGTAATGGATTATATCTTTCTAATAAATAAATGAGCATTGATGAGTGGTTGAAAGAATTTGGAAAGAATACAACATCAAATTTACAACTTGCCAAATATTGTAAGAAATTAAAAATTCAAAATGTGGTTATTTGTATGAGAGATGAATTAACAAATGTGCCGAAACATACAAAGAATATTATTATGAACTTAGAAGATAATAATGGGAACGGTTCTCATTGGGTTTGTATTTTTAATAATCAAGACAAATATTATTTTGATAGTTTTGGTCTTCCACCACCTGTTGAAGTCATAAAATTCTTACAGAATGGTGTTTATCAAACATTTCAAGTCCAAGAATTAAATTCCAAGTGTTGTGGTCAATTATGTCTATATGTGTTATTTCAACTCAACAAAAATAAAAAATTTTATGATATTATTTTTAATCTAATATAAATGACTTATGTTGGTAAAGATGGTTCTATCTTTGGTGTATCTCAAGAACTGGATATTGATTTATCAAATTATTATACAAAGGCACAGGCTGAACGACATAAATATAATATAAACAAAAATATTAACATGAAAAATGCTTATAAATTAAAAAATTATCCAAGCCCAACTGACGCGAATGACTTGGTGAGATTAAGCGATTTATCACAATATATATACTTAAATAAAACGGCTGTGTATTCCAAAGATACAGAAGTGTTGATATTATCTCCAGGTCATACAGAATTCACAGTTCGAATTAAAATAAATTTTTATAAAGAAGGGCGTATCGTTTGTATGAGAATAGAACAATGGGGGTATGATATGAATGATTTAGGGTATAATTGGTCATTTAAAATTAACCTCGAAGACCTGGAACAATTAAATCAGTCTCGTAAGGAAGAATATTATCCACTTGGTATCGAGAATGAGTTTTGTGGGTCCACGATTAGTAAACAACAAATAAAAGAATTTAATAAGGGTAAATATAATAATGGTTTTGCCCTTGTTTATCTCATGAAAACAGAAAAAACAGGATTATATATAATAAGTAAGGAAATACAAAATGATTTAACTATGGGAAGATGGGGAGGTGTTTCGTGCCATAATATTATTCTAACATATATTTCTAATACATAAATGACAGCAAGAAGGCTTCAAGAAAATTATCATTTCTGTGTCCAAGCATACCTTCAAGAAAAGGGTATTCGGTATTTTAATAAATATGTTCTACAACATAAGAATGAGGTATTTTCAATAAAAGATTGGCATTATGCTGATGTTGATAAACCGACAACTTTAGATTTAATTAGAATGTTAAATAATGAAAAAATTATAAAGTTAAGAAAAGGTAAGGCTCTTTTAGAAATTCAAAAGAAATTTTATTGGTTTCCTGTTGTAAAAAAATTATTTTCGATGCAGGAATAACAAGAAATCCTGATGAATATATGTATAATATTCTATGGGGTGTAAACGATTCAAGGATAGTAAGGGATGAGGAAGGAGTTGAAGAAGAGAGGGAAGAGGAGGAAAAGGAGAATGAGGAGAGAGAGAAGGAGGAAAGAGAGAAGAGAGAGAGGGAGAAGAAAGAGAAGGAGGAAAGAGAGAATAGAGAGAGGGAGGAAAGAGAGAGAGAGAGAGAGGGAGGAGAGGGAGGAAAGAGCGAGACAAAATAAATATCAAAATATGGA
>NW_028222149.1:40000-63577 GCF_056783735.1 Eptatretus burgeri
GGGTGCAGTGAGTGCAGGTCGTGGTGAAGGTGCAGGCAGTGGTGAAGGTGTAGAAAGTAAAGGTGGTGGTGAGAGTGCAGCAATAAAGATTGGTAGGAATGAGGTCTTGGGGGACAGGTTTTGTCGGTGATGAGATGATTAAATATGCAGATTCTTCATTCTTTAGGCAGGATCGTAGGCATAGAGTTCAATGCAGTTTTTAAGGGCGCAAGAGTGAGAGACATTGAAGGAAGGGTAAATCACCGTATTGGGTCATGGGAGGGAAGAAGTTGGTTGTGGGTACACCTTGGAGCAAATGATTTTGGGAAAGTTGACTCATAGGTTTTGAAAAATAGATACAGGATATTGGGTAAGTGGCTGAAAGCAGAGGTTTTTTGTAGGATTCTCCCCAAGATTGGGAAATGAAATATAAATTATGAGCAGAGCGATAGATGACAACCAATGGTGGAGGGAGGAAGGTTTTACATTTAAGAAACAGTGGGAAACATTTCTGAGGACAAAGGGAGTGTTTCCAGAATGAAGAAGATAGGACTGTAGTTTACACAGTAGAAAGGGAGTCGGTTATGAGGAGATATGACAGAGATGTTTAAGATAATGAAAGATAAAATAAGTACAGATGAATTATTCAGCAGAGTACACAGTGATGTGACCAGAGGGCCATAACCTGAGAGTAAAAGAAGGTGGTAAGGCAAAGGGGACTTTTACTCAGAGAGTAGTTAATGCATGGAATGGCCTCGCTGGAAAGGATTTGATGCAACAGAAAAAGTAGATAAGAGTAAATTAGAATTAGATAGGTACCTGGAAGTTATGGAGGTAGAGGGGCATAGGGGGATGTTGGCAGGACTTTTAGGTGGTTTGAGTATTGTATGGGTGATTGTGTACATCATCTGTGCTGAGTGCGATGTCTGTGAGCGAGATCAATGGATCGGATGTAGTTGTTGTATATTTTTCACCCTAAAACCACCTTCGCTCATTTCCCCCAAACAATATATATTTAAAATCTTCATTTTTAACACCTTGCTGATATCCCGGGCCTGTCACACTTTACTCATCCTCACTCCCCGAATTAAATTAGGTTATTATCTTGAAAGATTAATTTAATCTGGAGTTGTTGCATAGTGCAGGCATGATGTGCCCAATGGCCTCCGACAACAAATTTCCTTGTTATAGCTTTGGGTAGACGCACCCCAACCTTGGCAGCCGGCACCCCCAAAGCCCGAGCCGCCCCAGGCGGTCCCCTGCCCTTAAATCCTTCCATGAGTAACAGTGTAGTTATTACTTCCACCACCGCAGGGAGATGGAGGATATGTTTTTTACTCCTGTTTTCTGTTTGTCTGTGTACGGAATATCTCAAAAAGGTTGACTTACGGACAGATTCTACATGGAGACTCCGTGGACAAGTTGGGTTTGTGATAAAGAAGAATTCATTAGATTTTGGTGAAGATCCAGATACGAGAGTTCTTTCAGTGATTCTTCACCATTGAGAGATCAAAAAACGATAATGTAGCACGATATCTGAAAAAGGTTGTGGGACGGATTATGACAAAACTTAGTGTGGATGAGTTGGTCGGTGGCAAGATCAAGCCCATGACATTTTGGTTCAAGGTCCAGATCGGTCAGATCCGACCTATCAGTGTGGATGCAAAACGTTAACTGTTCCAGCCTGGTGGAGGTATGTGGCTCCAAGGGGAGTTGCCGTTCCAGTTACGTATACAAAATCCTCCACTCCGGGCGAAGGCAACCTAATGAGGTATGATTACCCTATGGTAGGTGAAGGAACAGAAGAGAAGAGGATTTAGGGGTGACCTCTGACCATCATTAACGTTTTAATTGCACACAGACAATGCGTTTGTAAGAAGGCCAACAGAAGCATTTGATGAATCAAGAAACATATTTTATACTCCAGCCTGTGCTCCGTGCACAGTTAGTTCTTGCACAATCCAGATGTTATGTTTCAAGTTTCTCCTTAAAAGATCTTACATGGTTTAGTTCGGACAGATACTTTCCTGTTTTCTGTTTCAGTTTATTGTGAGTCATACCAGATGCTTCATGCAGAATAAAACCTTCAAGTCAGCAGAGCACAACTGGCAGCAGTGAAAGTCTTTTTTTTTTTAACACACAGAGTTGTAAATTCTTGTAATTACCTTCCAGAAGAAGTTGTGGACAGCTTGCAGTGTAAATACATTGAAAACAGCATTTGGAAAGTAAACAACAAATTTAGTACAATATGATCCTACAGTTTCCCTCCTTCGAGCCACTATCTGAGGTTATGGTGAGAAGGCAGGCAGGAGATGGGGGCCACAAGTTCCCCTCCATATGATTCGGGAAGAAATCACCGTGTCAGCTCAAAAAGTGTGATGGCCAACTAATATGGTTATATAGTATTTTGAAACCCTAAACTGCATGCATCACCCACCTGGAACAGACAGAGAAGGTGGACAAATGTTGGGGCCGAGGTTGTGGAAATTGTTCGCACGAGTGGTCAGGACGTGCATTGCCGTTAGTGCAACGTTGTTCTTTCTCGACAGAAAGAGAGCATTGAGAATTTCCATGAACAACTATTCTTGCTTGTGAAGGCTAGTGCCGATTTTTTTTTTGTTGCTCCGATGAGGGGTTAACACCTAAAATGTCAGCTTTCTCCCCTTGCTTCACACGGCGGTGAAGATACCTCAATAAACGTCCTGTTCATATCATCCTGGAGACTTTTTAGTCTTGTGGATACTGATGACGTTCAGCCAACATCGGTACATAACGTTGGGACAACGGACCAACGTTCAACTGTGACGACACATTTACGGCCCAAAGAAGAATAACCACTGTAGCGGCTTACGTTGGTGCATTGGATTGCTGGACACCTTGGTGGTGCCTGCTTCCAGCAGTCGAGGCTAGTGTACCCCGTGCAGTCTGTAATCAACACTGCACGCGGGTCACTCGGCATCATATTTTTTCAAAAAGTGCATTTGTTCATTCCATTAAAAAAAAAAGTACAGTGTTAAACAAGAACGACTTGCACTGTGGTGCACAACCTGTGCCAAAATCTAGTCACGGGCTGATTGGGAAACGTGCATTGAAAGCAGCTCCTAAAACATTAACCTCAAAACCTTCCACCCATCTCTCTCCACTCTGCCACGGTTATATCAGAACAAGTTGATTTGTCACACAGATCACATGGACCATTAAAAAATTACGCAACACTATTTTTTATAAGGGAGCGTGTTAAAATTATGTGTGTGCCAACAGGCTTGAGTTAAATGTTACTAATAATTTTTGACATTGATTAGATTTTTATGGGTCCCTAATCTATGGGAGGAACACTCGACCCAAACAAAGCCAATGGAAATCTGACGCAACAAACGAGAGGTACATAATCAGCAAGAGGCCTACAGGCCTGAAGTCTTCAGCCCACCAGAAAACCAAGATGGCGGCCATATTATTTTGTTTTGGGTGCTATGGTTGGTCAGGTCAAGCGACAAATGTGGGTGGAAGTCCAGGCAGCTGTCTGACCAATGGGTGCATGGTTCAAAAATGGACCCCCCCCACAAGAACAGCAACAACCATGTGGAGCTCTTGTAGACGTGCGGCACGCTCACAGGCTCAAAAAAATGCACTGCTTAGAAAACAAAGAAGCAATATGTAAACTTCTTTCTTAAATTTTACTGTTTTTTTATTGATGTGCACGGAGAGAGCCGTTGTGAGACATGAACCATTTTTATGTGTACAATAGATAACCCACGTTGTTATTTTGGCTGATGGTGTTCCTGTCAGAAAATCTTGCCACATTTGTCAGTCCTGCACTTGATTTGGATGTAAATGTTGTATTGGTTGTGACTGTAGTCAAAGGTGTTGGTGCTTTAATAAAGGGAAGTGGTGTTCATATCTACATAAAGTGCCTGTCCTGATTTACGAGGATATAAAGCATGTGTACAGCTATTATGCCATTGATGTTTGAAAAAATTTGTCTTTTTCTCATTACAGTCATATGTCAGAAATTATGTCTGGTGTTGGCTTAGTGGTTAGGCCGTGGCTGGCTTGGGATCTTGGGGTCCTGAGTTTGAGCCCTGCTGGCTGCTGAATTCAACATCAGGTGGGGTTGACTCAGCCTCCTGTAATCCTTCTGAGGTTGGTGAAAATGAGCACCATTGTACTGGTATCGGGGCACAGCATCAGTGGCATAGTTGTGCCCCAACAAAATGAGAAGAAGAAGAAGAAGAAGAAGAAGGAGAAAGAAGAAGAAGAAGAAGAAGAAGAAGGAGAAAGAAGAAGAAGAAGAAGAAGAAGGAGAAAGAAGAAGAAGAAGAAGAAGAAGAAGAAAGAAGAAGAAGAAGAAGAAAGAAGAAGAAGAAGAAGAAGAAGGAGAAGAAGAAGAAGAAGAAGAAGAAGAAGAAGGAGAAGGAGAAGGAGAAGGGAGAAGGAGAAGGAGAAGGAGAAGATAAATTGAAATGACCTGAATGCAATGGTTCTTTGGTTAATTCTTCTCATTTAATCACCCGTTTAAATGCAATACAATCAACACTACAAATCCCAAAAACCAAATTGACTCCTACCAACCAAAGGTCAGCCTACCATTTTCCCAATACTCCCCACTGCTGCAAACTATATTTTCTACATCTCTTCTAAACCAAAATCTTACCTCCAATATAATTAGTCTACTATCGTTATCAATGGACAACACAAACATTCTGCTTATATGGTCCCTCACAATTTGGGTAGAATATAGTAAGAGCATGAGCTGGTGCAACAATAAGAAGTGGAACAATAGGAATTGCTTGTCCATGTGCACCTTTGTGGATTCATTGTACACATCTAATCTCCTGGAGAAACCTGTGCTTTTTTCAACTAAGTATAAACAGATAAAGTTTGAACATCATCATGAATAAACAATGATGAAAATGATATAAACTGTAAAGCTGTCAAAAGTTCTCATAAAATAATGTGTCATATCCACTCGCCTCGGAAGCTGTCTCAGCCTTTGGTTTGAATCCTGACCCAGCTATAAACTGTCATCTCTGTGTTTCACAGGCAGGGTAATTCATCAATGTGTGTGCCATCCTCTCGGATCGACGTTAAACTGGACATCCAATCTGCCGGCATTTGTTGGTGAAACACAGAAAAGATCACATCATAGTGTCCTTCGTGGAGGGGAGGAGAGTTATCGCTATCCCACGGTGTTCATGGCCAAATTCCAAATTCCTGTGCTAACACAAGCAGAGGGCATTGCATCAGTAGCACAGCTGTGTCCTCAACCAACGATGCCTAAATTTCTTCAGCCTTGTGCTGCATGAAAAAGCAGGTGTACCAGCCATCAAGATGCTTAAATGAATCAAAGTACTATGCTGAACACGACTCTACGCAGCAGGGAGGCAGAAGGGTTTATGCAACATTAGAATCCAGAAATCTTTGGAGATCTGATCAATGACTAGATGTAATTATTATTATTATCATTATTATTATTTTGTATGCAGCCTGTGCCTGCTGGTTGCATCATTGAAAGAGAACACGGCTGTGCCATTAATGCAGTGCCCTCTGCTTCCAAGGAAGCTGGTACTATTTTTCTGACCTGGGAAGGATGACAAACTATGAGTCAACCCACCTGGTGTTATTTATCGCACATGAAAGAGGGTATCAAATCTAACACTCAAAGATCTTAAGCCTGCCATCCTTCACGGTTAAGCCAACAGCAGGCTCATCAGATGTAATGAAAGCTGTGTTGACCTCCAAGCTTCATGCATCTGGCTGTGATTAGCACCACTGCCAAGCAAATATGAAATCTTTTTGGAAATACTTTCAAAACTCCCATCATTATAATAAAAATGATGACGCCAAAAGGCATAGCCAATTGATGTTGTGCCATTGACATCTTCATGACAAAAACTTCTTGAAGTGGGACGATCACATCCTGAGTTGTTTCTCAGAGGTTTTGTTGATCTAGGGTATAATTTACAACATGCTGCTTGGTTCTTCCCTCTATTCGTGTGGTCCGATCGAATCCGAGACACATTTGCGCCTCCGTCCATCTCGGATGTCTCATTTTCTGTGAGTGATTGATGGTCAGAGTGTTGGGCACATAGGTGTGATGTGCTGAATAATCCTTTCCATTTTCTGGACTATTCATTGTCGGTGGCAATGTGTCCTAGCAAGGATCATTGAATTCATGGATCCATTTCATTTTTATCCTCAGCAAAACACATTCAATATGTTGTGCATCGCTTTAAGTTTCCACCATTTATTGCACTGATACTCGACAATGGACTCCTTTACATTTGTCATGGGTCCTGGTTCTGGTGGTAAGTTTCTGTGCCTTGCTGAAAACTCAATGATGCTCGCTTACGTAGAATTGCAAGCTGGCCTTCCAGTCCGTGTTCTCTGCAAATAAAAGGGATTACCAAACTGTAATAGCATCAACAGCATCTGTATCCACCTATTTTCACTTTCTCAACTTCTCATCACAAAAAATAATATCTGTGCAATGTAATAGGAATTTGAACTGGTACATGTAATCTTTTGGAGAGAGAGAGAGAGAGAGTTTAAAAATAATATTCCTAAACTAAGTGAAGATGCAGTGAGGCATGCTCATTAATTGGCCCAACACGCCCTTGTGTGAACACAGATTTGAATTTTTTTTTTTTTCGCTTAAAAACTAGTTGGATCCAGTTATAAATACAGTACTCAAAAAATTAAAAATCGTAACCCACCCAACAAACTATTGTTGTTTTTGCAATTATCATTGTTATACTACCATATTCCATGTAAAGGGGGTGAAATTCACAAAATTTCCAGCAAACCATTTTTTTGAGGCTTCTGAAACCTCTCATTTTGGAGCTGACAGGATGGCCTAAAAGGTAAGCACACTTGCCTCTAAGCTGTCTAGCTCAGAGTTTGGAATCTTGGCCCAGCTATGAACTGTCATGCGGTGTTTTACAGGCAGGGCGATTCATCAATGTGTATGTGCCGTCCCTCGGATGGACGTTTAAACGGGCGTCCTATCTGCCAGCATTCGTTGGTGGACGTTAAAGATACCACGGTGTCCTTCGCGAGAAGAGTCAGCGAGTTATTACCCGCACCATGGCCAAATTACAAATGGCTATGCTCTTACCCAGCAGAGGGTACGTGGGGATCAGTGTCATAGTCACGCACTTGTGTTAAGTTACATTAAGTTAATGGTGTAAGATTTAATAATACAGAGCCTCATCAAGGAATAGAGATTGCAGTTGCTCTGAGAACTAGGCCGCAGACTCACTCCCCCCATACATGGAATGGTTCAAGAACAGGGGTGGCTCTGGTGAAAGCTTCAGAATGCACAACCTGAGAACAGTGGGTCTCAATTTATTTATTTTTTAATCTAGATGACCATCTCTCCTTTTGATTTAGCTCTCTCTGCCCTCAGCATTCTCCTGATCTTCTCCCAACAATTCCAGGATATACATATGCCTTCTTCCAGTAACCCCCTCCTGGTTAAATATCCAAAAATCCAAACTGAGTGCAATACACCTCAAACTTTTTGTTCCTCTTTACTACCATTTGTGGAACTGCCTTTTGAGTGTTCAATCACACTCTTCCCTCCAGGGCTTCAAGGTTAATGTGTTTCCTACACTCTCCTCTTTGACTGTTTATTCACTCCGGGTGCTTGGGTCCAATTGTGGCCCCAATATGTTCTCCTGCCAGTAAGTTTCATTTTTACCCTGACATCTCACTTATCCAAGTAGCTTCGATTTTCTTTCAAAAAATAAAAACAATAAATACATTAGAACGTGTATACCCAACTTTACAGTGTCCTTAAAAAAAACAAGTGCTAAAATGAATTGCTAAAACTTGCACCACCAGGACACCTTGTATGTACTAGTCTTGAGATTGGCATTATTCCCAACAAATTGAGCTTTTTAATTCTCCTCTCCCATGGTCATACCTTCATGGTATATCCTTCATATTTAAACATAATGTGCAAAACAGAAGCGCGGGCCGAATTTAATAAAGGCATTTAGCGAAAAGGTGCATGTGTACGTTAAAAAAATGCCTTGCTAACACACACCTCACCCTTAAACGCTGACAAAAACATCGTTGTATGTGCACAGCCAAATCACCCTTTGCAATAGCAATTTCATTTAAGGGAGATTAACATATATTTAGTTGTGCGTGTCTCAATAGCCGATTAGCCGGTGAAACACAGCACTTATCTCCAACATCCAAAGAGAAATGATGTACTTGCATAGAATCGCAGCACCACTGACAACTGTTGGAGAGGATTCAGTGCATTGCTCCTCATAGTAGGTTGATCCAGGTCATCAAACACTATATTCAGCAGCGAACGAAATGACTCCTTTGAGAGTCTAACTCTTGGACAAATTTGATATTGTCATACTTTCTCCAGAGGATTGCATCTGTCCTCAAAGATTCTCAATGTACAGGTTGGTGAACTGCCCTAATTCCTTTCCTCTTCTGCCTCCTCTTCAGCTAATTCAAGCACTCCTAACGCATCCATATTCACCTCGTACAAGTAAGCCACGAATTATAAGCCATGCAATTCTTATACCTCCCTTTACTATAGTTATTCTGCAGACTACTGTAATTACAACTCTAATCAACTATAGTTTTTAACTCGTATGAAGGAGTACTCCCCTGCAGACTGTAATTACAACTGTAATCAACTTACCTGCTTAACTCTAGTATGAAGGAAGTAATTCTCTGCAGATGCAGACTGTAATTACAACTGCAATCACTTCAGTTACCAGCAATCCTGACTGCAGTACATAAACCACAATAGCATAACATATAGTGATTCTATAGTTACCTAAACTAGCCTGGTGTTGGCTTAGTGGTTAGGGTGGCGGCTTGGGATCCTAGGGGTCCCGAGTTCAAGCCCCGTTGGCTAATGCTGAATTAAAAAAAAACACTAGAGTAAGCTGATTCAGCCTGTCATCCTTCTGAGGTTATTGAAGGAGCACCAGTGTACTGGTAATGCGGACACTGCATCAGTGGCATAGCCTTGTCCCAACCAATGATGCAACCAGCAGCCACAGGCTGCACTCACAATGAGAGACAGAGAGACAGAGAGTATTGTGAGAGACAGAGAGACAGAGAGACAGAGAGACAGAGAGAGTAAACTGCCAGGAAATATGTGAGGAAAGTACAAATGCAGTTCAAACTACTGTATACCTTTTTTCCTAACACTTGCTTCAAGGCCTTAGACATGCGCTCACCGACGTGAAGAAGTTTCTTTGTGAGCATAAACGCTTGTGATTAGGTTTTGATCCGCATTAGATACTCACTTCTTCGGCGATTGGCGATTAACTTTGAACGGGTGATCATCGCATGATTAGCGGGCCCACACGCGTCTAACTCCTAGGGACGCCTTTCATGTAAATTTGGCCCATTGCATGTATTTATATTCATTTCCAGTAGTGGTGCTATGACGTGCATGAAAAGTGGTTGTTGAACATGTGTTCCTGCCACGAGTGATGAAGAAAGATGGAACAACTCTACCCGGAACCGTTGCTTGTGCTCTATGTAAAACTGATGAGCTTCTTTATTTTGTTCCAAGATGTAACGTTGATTCACCTCCTGCAAGCTTCCTGTAAAGAGATGGCACACACCCGAAAAAGGCTGCAACCAATGTTTGAACCTTCCCCTTCGTGTTACCATCCCAATAAAGATAGGAAATAAATTTGCAATTCCAATGTGGAACATTCTCCAAGGAGACTCTCACAAGAAACTATTTTTCCCTCCTCCCCCCCACCCGCACATTAGGTTGAGGAGATGCTGGGCCAGTATTTCACCAGATTTCAATGCCACTACCCCAGATGCCCCAAGTGAAATCAAGAGTCAACCACACTGCAGGTGAGCTCAATCACACGTACAGGCATCCCAAAAGTTGTGACCCCACAAACAGATTAGGATATAGTACCAGTGAGAAACTGTATTCAAGTCCCAGTATTCTCCGGTACGCTCAATTAAATGCTATTTTTGAAGAAAACCTAAATTTTGTTTTTACCTGTGCACTGTGAAGGTGGACGGAGGTTATGTTTTCAAATTCGTCTGTTTGTGGGCAGGACATCTCAAAAAGTTATGGACGGATCTCGGGTCGAAATTCTGGTGGGAGAAGTTGTGTGCTCAACAAGGAAGAATTGATTAAATTTTGGTGAAGCATCCGGATGCTTGAATTTTTAAAAGTGATTCTTCTACCATTGAAAGATCAGGCCAAAAACATTTCCAGCAGTATGATATATTCAAAAGTTGTGGACGTGCCCTGGGAATAAAAACTTGGTGGATGTGTAGGGTAGGTGACAAGAACAAGCAGATGACATTTTGGCTGCGCTCCGGATGCAGATCCAGCCCATCAGTGAGATACCAAACGTAAGCTATTCAGCCCAGGGAATGCGCTCTACTGAAAGTGTCGTTCTCTATTTTGTGGGGGCATAAACACTTCCCTACACCCACTGGGTAATGGGGGACTGGTCAGTTCCAAAATGCTCTCCTGCACAATTTGTTATGGCATCATTTTAACTCTCATGCAGAGGCAGTGCAACAGTATCAATTTTGACATCAACACCACCAATACTTTGAGCTGTTTAGTCTTCTGGGTTTCATTCTCAGCCTGACTACAAAACTGCCAGGTTGGTACTGCCTTTACAAGCCATCCCTCAGATGCACATTAAACAGTGGAGTCATCTGCTCACACAAGCTGGCAGGACATTAAAAGATCCCATGATGCCTTTGGACGAAGGCTGGGGTGGGTTATTGCCGACACCAAACAAACAGCCACGTGCTGCACGCAAATTTAGGTATGAATGAACTTTGCCCTTGAGCCTTCACTTCATCTATTCTCTTTTTCTTTGTCCTTCACTGCTCCCTCTTTTCCATCCCACCCCCATTCTGCTCCATGTTGGACCTTGTCTTTCAATTCTTCCTCATTAGTATGCAGCACAAGGCTGTGGGGTAGCAACACTGGCTGAAGGCAGTGGCTGTGCCGCTGATGTCCTCTGTTGGTTAGAGCAGGAATTTGGAATTTGTTCAGGGTGCCGGTGATAGCTGCGCCCACTCTTCACGAAGGACACCATGGGGTCTCTAACGCCCACCAATGAATGCTGGTGTTGGCATAATGGTTGGAGTGGTGGGCTTGGGATCCCTTAGGTCCTGAGTTCAAATCCCACCCAGCTGTTGAATTAATACCAGGGTAGGGTTAAATCGGTCTGTCATCCTTCCGAGGGTCGGCAAAATGAGTGCCAGTTTCTTGCTGGTATCCTGTGTCCGGAGTGGCGAATTCGTCCAGGATTGTGCCCCACAGCCGAGGGAGACTGGCCGTGTTGAGGCAGCACCAACGCTCTGTACAGATTATGGTCCCATTGGATGGATGGATGGATGGATGCGGAATGAATGCTGGCAGATGGGACTCCTGTTTAACGTCCATGTGAGGGACAGCACACATTGGATGAATTACCCTGCCTGTGAAACATCGGGATGACATTTTATAGCGTGCGTCAGGCTTCAAACCTAGTTTTGACAGCTTAAAAGCAAGAGTGCGTACCCCTCGAGGCCATCCTCTCAGCCTCTGGCTTCCTTCAATTAAAAAGGACAAAATGTTTTTCACCTTACCAACGTGCAAAAGCTTGTAAAGTGTCTGCAACATAAATTCGCTATTCGGGCTCCAACCTTCCTTTTATATTATTTGACTGGGCACACAGATTGTAGAAGTAAGTAAAATAGTACATATATAACAAAATCACCAACAGCAAATTAGTCACAGGTGTAGGTCTTGAGATTACCTATAACCCAAGTATTGCAATAACATGCTAACAGCCATAATGAAGATGCAGCCACCGACCATTTTGTCCAGCTCGGTTGTTTTTCCGTTCACTCTTCCTGGCCTGCTGCAGGTGTTTGCCCAGTAGCGCATCTCCTCCTGCCATGCTTGCTCTCTCCATTCTCTGCACAAGGTGTCAGGAAGTCACATTAACCTGTGCTGCTTTGGTTTGCATTCAGACACATGACATACAGTAAATAATTAATTTATGACCATAAGGGTCATGGGAACAAATTCTGTAATTACAAGAGGGGAAAGGAGCTGTATAAAGGGGGTGGGGTTGGAGGGTGTAAATTGAGAAATTTCAAGTTGGAAAAAATTAAGGAAATCTTGAAGTCGGAGGAATGAGAGGGAGAGGATAAAATAAATAAATCTTGCCATCATTGCATTCCTAAATATTGTAAAATAGTTGTCCATTAAAGTGGCATAAATACATGATTATACTGTGACGAAAAGGACGCTGATTAAAGAAAAAAACAAATAAATAAATATTCCTCCCAATTCCAGGCTAAACTATAACTGTACCTTGGTAAAGCTTTCATACCTTCCACCAAGCTGAACAATTTACATTTTGTATCCCACCAATTGGCCATGATCCTGCATCCGGACCTGAACCAAAATCTAAATCGGCTCCAAACTGTTCTTGTCACGCACCCAAATTCACCCACCATGTTTCGTCTGAATCCTTCCATAACTTTTTGAGATATCGCACAAAATCCTCAATGTATTCATCTCACTGTGAATACAAAATACCATTATACATTCCAGTTAAAGGTGGGAGTTTTAAGGATGCTATTCAAAATACAACACCAAGCTTTACTGTTCTGAGTTTGTGCTGGTTTTGTCTTTCCAAACATGCACTCTGGTGGTCCACGTTTCGGATGTGCGATGTGGGGAAGATGGGAAGGCGTTGAGATCCTTTGGAAATTGAGGTCATACAGATGACGTCACGTTTTATGTGGCCGGAGCACACTGTGTGCTTCATTGAGCTGCACAAACTGAGCGTGCAAAGCTGGGTTATTGGGGTCACGGTCAGGATGAAGCTGGAAGGGAGAACAAAGAATAAAATTAGCAATGTCACACGTATGAGTGGAACAACACGCAAAGTCACAGGTGACCTTGATTTCAAATTTCCAGAGAAAGAAGCACCGGGATCAGGGAAATCGAGAACGTAACAATATCTTGATTTCAATACTGTATTGATCAATTTTTTTTTCATTAGTGTACATTGGCAGGAGACTCATGTGAGAGCTAACACACAACGCATGTAGCAAGGGGGGGCATGAGGCAAGAGGGGCAGGGAGTGGGGAAGGACAAAAACAGTGGGAACAGAGACATTAGGAGATCTGTGGAAGGGAGAGTGGATGGGGCGAGGAACACAGGGTATGTACAAGATGGACACTAAAAAAAAGGGACTTTCAGGAAGGAAAGCAGGGAATTTGAAGGAGGTGGGTTTGGGGTGGATTAACAGGGGTGTGCAGAAAAGATCAAGGTTTTGGATGGGGGGGAGGATAAGAGGAAGTAGAACGGCTGTTTTGAAGGCCTGGAGGGAAGAATGGGATTGAAGAGAGTGAGGGAGTTTATTACAAAGGCGGGAAAAAGAGGAATGAAAGAGTGAGAGGTGGGCAGTGATTAGCGAGGAATCGCTCTAAACATTTCAGGATGTCTCAGAACAAGAATGCTTACCGTTTTAATACCTCTGCACCCTGTCATGGCCTTGGCCTTCCGATAAACCTCAAGTGGTTATTTAGATTTCAAACAAAATTCTTTTATGCTAAATCTTTGGTGATGAACTCCAAATTTACTCTGCAAATCGATTCCTGCAACTTAGTTTTTGGTAACAATGAGCACGTTAGAAAACAGCACCTTTTTAGACAGTTTGAAGAAAGCTTCTTTTATTTCCTCTTTTGAAGCATGAACTGGTACTCCAAGCACCTCATAATGTATCTGCGGTCTTGAAATGCATGAGGGAATGAAAATCAATGCAAACATAATACAATATAATAGGGAGATAGAGAGAGAGATAGAGAGAGAGATAGAGAGAGAGATAGAGAGAGATATAGAGAGAGAGATATAGAGAGATATAGAGAGAGAGATATAGAGATATAGAGAGAGAGATATAGAGATATAGAGAGAGATAGAGAGATAGAGAGATAGAGATAGAGAGATAGAGATAGAGAGATAGAGATATAGATAGAGAGATAGAGATAGAGAGATAGAGATATAGATAGAGAGATAGAGATAGAGAGATAGAGAGATAGAGAGATAGAGAGATAGATAGAGAGATAGAGATAGAGAGATAGAGAGATAGAGATAGAGAGATAGAGATAGAGAGATATAGAGAGAGAGATATAGAGATAGAGATAGAGAGATAGAGAGATAGAGATAGAGAGATATAGAGATATAGAGAGAGAGAGAGAGAGAGATAGAGAGAGAGATAGAGATAGAGATAGAGATAGAGATAGAGATAGAGATAGAGATAGAGATAGAGATAGAGAGATAGAGAGAGAGATAGAGAGATAGAGAGATAGAGAGATAGAGAGATAGAGAGATAGAGAGATAGAGATATAGAGATAGAGAGATAGAGAGATAGAGAGATAGAGAGAGAGAGAGAGAGAGAGAGAGAGAGAGAGAGAGAGAGAGAGTGAGAGAGAGAGAGAGAGAGAGAGAGAGAGAGAGAGAGAGAGAGACAGACAAACATTGAGAGAGACCATAAATACTTGCATTGAATACAATTCAAAAGTAAGAAATCTCAAAGAAAAAAAAAACAACAAAACTATCATTGTTCTAAAAGAAAGTCTTCACTGGATCGCATACAAAGGATCATTGCACAAAAGGAGCAGGATCAGGGATGTATCAGTCATGTCAAATTGCAAAAGTTTACGTCGCACATGAGTCTTGGCCACAATAATGTTTTGGACATAATGTCAAAAAAAAAAAAATTACCTTTATAGGCAACAAGGAGCTGAGAGTCAAAGGTGGTATGAGGAATAGATCTGTGTAATATGAAAGCTAAATCTTGAACGAGTTTAAAAATATCGCTACACAAGCCGAGTTATCAAGATGGTTGCCATGGCAACATAATTCAGCCAATCACAGCCATGATCTAATCAGCTTGAGATAATGTCACGAGGAATCAATCGACATCTCAAGAGAGGGGTGGGGATGGGCCAGGCATCTGCCTTGGGGATGGGATTATGAGACGGAGGCCTCAGGAGCACTGGCGGAAAGTTGACGCAGCGACACGCTGCTCAGGCGCATGCTCCCATTGGGCCTGACCTGACCCTGGAAAAAGATATCTGCAATATGACAGAAAAAATGTTCTTGAACGGTTTTTGAAATATCACATAGGCCACAAAAGTATATGGACGGATGATCGGTCAGTTGGACGGAACTCATTTTAACGTGTCCGACTTTGTCGGAGGGGGTGGGGGACGAATTGATGCACAAGTCAAAGGAAGTTGGGAAGCAAGTCGAGAGAGTTGAAGAAATCGGAAGAGAAAGTGACAGCACATGTACCATAATGTGTAATCGGTGAGTTCTCTTGCACAAGAGACCTGGAGTGAAGTCATGGCGACAGTTTCTCACGTTCACACTGGTCCTGCACACACACAGCGAAGCCAGTGGTCCTCGTGCCAAGTCGAGCATTGCTGAGGAATAAGAAGTGTGATGAGTATCCCAGCATGGTATTCATTGAGAGGAATGAACCTGGTTCCTCAAATGTGAACGTCTGAGGAGTTTTGGGTAATAGAAAAACCAGATTAAAGAGCAAACTATTCGCTAACAACAAAGAAGTGCAAATATAATGCATAACTTAGAGGTCTGACTAATCCACCGTGGGGATCAGTTCAATATTTTGAACCCCAATAATCAATTAATAGACCGAGATTAATTTCACCAATCACTAAAAAAAAAGAGAGTTCATAGAACACCTTACCCTTGTGCAGTCTTGACAAACAAAGACGTGGGACGTGGTCTATGTGAGCGGGAGAAAATTTGATTAGTCGTGACAACGTAAAATGTCAGAACACTATTTTGTTCGAGTACTGCTAAACGGAAGGGTTTCTTTGAAAGTGCGCCGATGAAGGTGATTTATGCTCTACAGTGTCTTCAAGTATATCATTCGATTGAAATAAAATAAAGATTTTTAAAGGTTGTATAATTTTTTTTTTTTTGAAGTTTACTGTCGTTGCTGCAGGAGACTTTGACACCACCTTCTTATTTACAATTAGTCATGCCTCGTGCCTGTTGTTTGTGTCCCTTTATGACGTCCTTAAAAACAGTAACTTTCCTGTTTGGAATGATTTTCAATTTTGTTTGACTGCCAGACAGGCAGACAGAGTAAATCTTTTTTTTTTTTTTTTTTAATCTCACTCCTCTGTTGGCTGGCTGCGTGATCGGGACCAATTCAGAGCCAAAGTACCGCGGAGCTACGGGTTCGGTTTCCAATTCATGTTCTGATTTGTGCTGAAAAGAAAACACTCAATTAAATACAGCCACTCCTCAATCATCTGACATTTGTAAACAGATGGAGGGTAATAAAGAAAGTGAACTAATCTCTTAACCCGGCTTTTCACTTTGTGTGTGCGGGGTTTAAAAAAAGAAAAACACCAAAAAAAACTTTAAAAAAACGGGTGTATATCTGACCAATAACCGAATGTCGTGCAAGTCTGATGTCAGTCCCACGTAAACTTCTGGAGTTCATCAAAGATCATATTGTCGCGGGGTGGCCGGCCCAAATTAACCCCCCAACCCAAAATTTATTAAACCAGGCGTGTTAACACCTGACAGCCCCTAGACGACCGAGCGGTGTTCCTTCTTAAGAGGACGTGGACACGTTGATAGATTTCAACACATGCTCCAAGGATATGGCAGAGGGCAACAGCGGACGGCGAAGGAGTACACGGAATGGAGGACTAGGAAGGAGGATTGGCTTGAGAATGGGAAGAGATACACAGGAGCACTGCACCAGGACAACACGCAGGGGTTTAATCTACAAACCCACGACAATGACACAAACAGTTTCTTCAAAAAGGAATACATTTTAATGAACATACACAAATATTTACAAAGACGATAAATGTAAAAGTTAATAATATCAGACACACACAAATAACACTCTGCTGGTCGAGGGTCCTCCGCATACGGACACAAATTCAGACAAAAGGGTAAAAAAAAAAATGAAAATAACCCCACCCCTCTCCCCCTTTTTAAGTACACTGGTACTCAGCTTAGGCCAGAGCTGATCTCCAATCGAACCCGGAATGGAGGCGCTTTCCACCAACACGTGCACACACACGCAGGCAAAATGGCACTTCTCTAGTCGCAGGGCAGACGTACGCTGCCCGGTGGCGTGCCAGCCTTCTTTTTCCAAAGGTGCCACCTACCAGGTCCCTACACCAACCTCGTGTGTGCAATTTGCTCTAAACTCCTGTCCTTTCCTGGTACTTTCTAAAGCCTTTAGTCCGAGTGTTAATAGAAAAGCGTGCATTAGGGTCCGCACAATGTTTTTCTGCATTTTTGAGATCACCAGACCATCTGAATGAATATTCCGATTGATGCCACTCTGGCACCCTTGAGCATTTTTGTGGAAACCCATTAATATACAAATTAGCGGTAGCCATTGTCGAAATTACTATTTTTCTTAATATCTCCAGAAGTAAGCATCCAAACAGCCTGGTTGAGGTGTCTACACCCATGTTTTTAGGGTCACTGGTCATGATAAACCCACCTAAAATTTGACAACATTGAAATTTAGCTCATTAATATGCAAATTAGCAAAACCCTACCCCTGAATTTGTCTGCATTATATATATATATATATATATATATATATATATATATATATATATATATATATATATATATATATATATACATATGAACATTTGATTTACACAGGAATGTCTTCTTTTGTTCATGTTGTTAGCTGCTTTCATTGCATACTGTCACATTGTTGAATCTGTATGAATAATAAAGTGATCTCTATTCACAAAGACTGAAGTGTTTTTCTATCTATATGTCTATTTACCTACATTTTCAATAATGGCGACTGCTAATTTGCATATTAATGAGCTAAATTTCAATGTTATCAAATTGTAAGTTGGTTTATCATGACCAGTGACCCTAAAAACATGGGTTTGGACACCTCATCCAGGCTGTTTGGATGCTTACTTCTGGAGATATTAATAAAAATTGTTAATTTGATAATGGCGACTGCTAATTTGCATATTAATGAGCTAAATTTCAATGTTGACAAATTTTAAGTGGGTTTATCATGACCAGTGACCCTAAAAACATGGGTGTAGACACCTCAAACAGGCTGTTTGGATGCTTACTTCTGGAGATATTAAGAAAAATAGTAATTTTGACAATGGCTACCGCTAATTTGTATATTAATGGGTTTATATGAAAATGCTCAAGGGTGCCAGAGTGGCATCAATCGGAATATTCATTCAGATGGTCTGGTGATCTCAAAAATGCAGAAAAACATTGTGCGGACCCTAATGCACGGTCATCTTGAAAAATGGTGTTTGACATCCGGACTATTCCACAAACACCACGGGCAATCCACCTGCCTGTCCTGTGTCTGCAATCACTCCCCTCTTGCCCCATGCAGTAGGAACTAGAGTGTACGCGGTGCAGTGGGACGCAAGAAGCACGCGGGCCACCATCTACTCCGCTTTATTGCGCGACCAGAAGCACATTCCTGCCACCCCTAGCGGGCGAGGCATGATATACGAAAACCCAATCACGTGATACAGCACACTCCTCCCCTCGTAAAATCTTGACTTCAACATCTTGACAAACGACTCAGCTTGGCCATTCGTCTCAGGATGATACGGTGCGGACCTTAGGTGTCGAATACCATTCTGGCGCATAAACTCATCAAATATACCCGCGATGAACTGCGGACCATTATCAGAGACCAGGATCTCCGGCAACCCTTTATTAGCAAAGATCGTCCGCAGCTTCTCTACTGTAATGTTTGCTGATGTATGCTGCATTACTACAACCTCCGGCCATTTAGAGAATGCATCGATCACAATCAAAAACATTTTGCCATTAACCGGTCCCGCAAAATCTACATGGACCCTCTGCCAAGCTCGGTCTGGCACAGGCCAGAGACCCGAAGCTCGACGCGGGTTATCAGCATCTGTCTGGCACGTGGCGCAACGCTTAACCAACTGCTCAATGTCTTTGTCCAACCCCGGCCACCACAACAGGCTACGAGCAAGACTCTTGGTCTTCACGATGCCAAGGTGACTGACATGCAGCTCATCCAAACACCGCTGCCTGAACTTTGGTGGAATCACGGTCCTCATCCCCCACATTACGCACTGTTGGACCAACGACAGCTCCGCTGCACGTGACGTCAAAGGTTGAAATGCCGGTGTCGAAGGCAGATCGCTCCAATTCCCCGTAGAAATCGCCTGGACGACTCGGGCAAGCACCGGATCACGAGCCGATTCCACCGCGACCTGCCTGGCCGTGACCGGCCCGCTTTGGACCTGGCCCAGCGCGAACACATCGACCCGGTCGCTCAACTCAGACGCAGCTTGACCCTCCGCACATGGCAAGCGTGAGAGCCCGTCGCAGTTAGCATGCTTCTCGGTGCTTCGGAACTGAATATCATAATCGTAAGCACCCAGAAACAGACACCACCACTGTATTCGCGCGGCTGCTACCACCGGCACCCCGCGTTCGGGTCTCAGGATGAATTGAAGCGGTTTGTGATCCATCTGCAAAGTGAAATGCCGCCCCAGCAGGTACTGATGAAACCTCCGCACACCCCAGACGAGGCTGAGAGCCTCACGCTCAATCTGGGCATATCCGCGCTCTGCTGTGGACAGGGCCCGGGATGCAAAACAAACAGGCCGCTCGGAACAATCGTCCATCCTGTGGGAGAGCAGTGCCCCGATGCCATATGCAGAGCTGTCGCATGCCAATAGAAGCGGACGCGCAGGCTCGTAGTGCACGAGGACCGTATCCTCTGTGAGCAGCCGCTTGACGCAGTCGAACGCCGCCTGGTGTGCAGGCCCCCAAGCCCAGCGCTCGTCCTTCTTGAGCAACCGCGTTAACGGCGCAAGTTGTGAGCTGAGCCTGCGCACGAACCTTTGGTAATACTGGGCCATACCAATGAACGAGCGCAGCTGCGTCTTGTCGCGAGGCGGTGGCATGTGTTGAATCGCTTCCACCTTCCGAGGACCTTTCAACAGCCCCTCCGGCGTGATGATGTGCCCGAGGTATTCCAAGCGCTGCTTGAAGAACGCGCACTTGTCCCTGTTCAAGCGCAGGCCGCACGCTTCTAGCTTTGTCAGCACTTGGGCAATGTTCGCAAGATGCTCGTCCGCCGTTTTCCCGCAATGAGCACATCGTCCAGGTAGGTCTGAGCGGGCAGGCCAATGCAAACCTGATCCATGGCTTTCTGCCACAAGGCTGGGGCCGAAGCAATCCCAAAACAGAGTCGGGTATATCGATAGAGTCCTTGACACGTGTTGATTGTCAAAAGCTCGCTACTCCCGGGATCCATCGGCAGGTGAAAATATGCATCATGCAGGTCTAGCTTCGTGAAGTATTGACTCCCCGCCAATCGCGCATATATTTCATCGATTGACGGCAATGGATATTGCTCCACGCTGAGCCCCGGGTTAACCGTGGATTTGAAGTCCCCGCACAATCGGACGTCTCCATTCCGTTTCAGCACCGTGACAACCGGGGTGGCCCAATCCGAGCACGACACCCGTTCGATCACTCCACAGGCCTCCAGCCTATCCAGTTCACCCTTGACCTTGTCCCGCAGGGCATACGGCACCGGACGCGGTTTACAAAACCGAGGAACCACCCCCTCCTTCAAGAAGAGTTTTGCCTCCATGCCCTTGAGTTTCCCAAGGTCGTCGCTAAACAACCCTTGATGTCTTTGAAGAATCTCCTCCAACTGATCCTCCCACTGGCTTGGCACGGGTTGCACAAGGTGAACTGCGGCCCAGTCTAGCCTGATGCGGGCCATCCAATCTCGGCCGAGGAGAGACGGAGCGCTCCCCCGCACGACGTACACCCGAAGCGTGGCGACCTGGCCTTGGTACCGCACAGACACGTCTGCCATCCCGACTGGCGTTATCTTCTCGCGGGTGTACGTGAACAGCGTGAGGTTTGACCTGATAAGCTTCAAGCCGTTGAGTCTACGCGCGGTCTGCTCGCCGATGAGCGACACCGCTGCTCCCGTATCGACCTGGAACGTGATCGGCGTTTCGTTCACTTCGACTTCCACCGTCATCGGGCGCGCCACCGTCATCCACTGGGCCAATTGAAAACAGGCTCAACAACGGCCGCTGGTTCCGCCCCGAGTCGCCTCGCACATCGCCGTCCATGACCTTAACGGTGGCCGTCGCCCCTCGGCACACGCGCCAAATGACCCACCTTGTGACAATTCAAACACACGTTGCCTTTACACGGGCACGCACGGCGCAGGTGTCGACCTCCACATCCCAAGCATGTCCGCGGGGTTACCCCGCCACACGCGCGGTTGCGCGGCGACGTCCGACCCGCATCGAAGGTCGTGCGTCCCGGGGTGCTCGCGACCCCGCGTGGCCGGTGATGGCTCGAACATCCCCGCGAGTCTGCTCGACCGCTGTAGCCGTGCTGACCGCCGAGTCGAATGTAATGGCTTCATCTTTCAGCCGTAACACCGCTGAAACCATCTTCGCATCTCGTAAACCAGCAATAAAACGATCTCTGAGCCGAGCTGGCCGCTCCCCCGCCGTGAACTTGCAGGCCACGGAAGAATGCTTAATCCGCGCCACGAACTCAGCGACGCGTTCCTCTGCCCCTTTCGAGAGGCGATCGAACTGGAATCGAGCGAGCTGCAATGACTTCTCCGGCGCCATGTGTGCTTTCATTTTCTCCACAATGTCCCGAAACGCCAGCCGTCATCCCGGGGCCTGTTCGGTGCCACTAAATCACCCAGCAGCCGATAATGCTCCGGCGAAAGCGAAGCGAGCAAGATCGACTTCTGCTTGCTCTCGTCGACCACATCGTTCGCGTGGAAATAGCATTCCAATTGCTCCGAAAACAATTCGAAGTCGTCCCCGTCGAAAACGGGCATAAGTCCGTATTCAACCATCCTCGTCAGCCAACTAGAGTGTACGCGGTGCAGTGGGACGCAAGAAGCACGCGGGCCACCATCTACTCCGCTTTATTGCGCGACCAGAAGCACATTCCTGCCACCCCTAGCGGGCGAGGCATGATATACGAAAACCCAATCACGTGACACAGCACAGGAACCTCCCACGCACTCAGCAATGCGTCCTATATCCTCCGCCTCCGGGGCGTGGCCTGCTCGCCCCCAAACCCGGGATGGTGGGACCTATCCTGTTTGTTGTCGTTTCAGGGACACGTTTCCCAGCTTTATGGCCTGGCTTGCAATGTAAAAACATAGGGAAAATCACAGAGGGTAATCACGTACTGGGGGACTTATTTTTACTCCCGAAGCTAATGAACACCGCACAACCCCTCATGTTGTGACACGTAACACTTAAGCTGATAGTTTTTCGAACTTGGTTCTATCGAGATGCTTCCACTCGTCCACGAACCAAATAACCCCACACAATGCTAAACTTCCTTATTAAATCATTCCATCCACCCCTAAAACCGGGACGATATGATAGATCATCTGACCAGGAAAAATCTGTGATGAGAGAACCAATTTGGTTTTATCCCGAGGCATGCAGCACACCGCGCACAACGTCTCACCGCGTCACAGTGCACCATAAATCAAAGCGCACCATGTCACAACGCATCACAGCGCACCATGTCACAGCATCAACGTGCACATGTCACAGCACATCACAGCATCAACCTGCACATGTCACAGCACATCACAGCATCAACATGCACATGTCACAGCACATCACAGATCACACGTCACAGCTCACCGCGTCACAGCTCACCGCGTCACAGCTCACCGCGTCACAGCGCACCACGAAACAGCGCACCGCACCGCATCACAGATCACACGTCACAGCATCAACGTGCACATGTCACAGCACATCACAGATCACATGTCACAGCTCACCGTGTCACAGCGCACCACATCACAGGGCACCGCGTCACAGCGCACCGTGTTACAGTGCAAGTCAGCACACCGTGTCACAGCACACCGCGTCACAGTGCAAGTCACAGCGCACCGCGTCACTGCTCACCGCGTTACAGTGGACATCACAGCTCACCGCGTTACAGTGGACATCAAAGCTCACCGTGTTACAGTGGACATCACAGCTCACCGCGTTACAGTGTACGTCACAGCGCACCGCGTTACAGTGGACATCACAGCTCACCATGTTACAGTGGACGTCACAGCTCACCGCGTTACAGTGCATGTCACAGCGCACCATGTCACAGCTCACTGCTTTACAGTGGACATCACAGCTCACTGCGTTAAGTGGACATCACAGCTCACCGCCTTACAGTGAACATCACAGCTCACTGCGTTACAGCTCACCGCATTACAGTGGACATCACAGCTCACCGCGTTACAGCTCACCGCATTACAGTGGACGTCACAGCTCACCGTGTTACAGTGCACGTCACAGCGCACCGCATCACAGCTCAGCGTGTTACAGCTCACCACATTATCGTGGACGTCACAGCTCACCGCGTTACAGTGCACGTCACAGCGCACCGCGTCACAGTGGGCATCACAGCTCACCACGTTACAGTGGACATCACAGCTCACCACGTTACAGCTCACCGTGTTACAGTGGACGTCACAGCTCACCGCGTTA
>NW_028222150.1:15000-20000 GCF_056783735.1 Eptatretus burgeri
CACGAAAGGTCCACCCGTGACGCTGGTTCCCGGCGTTGAGTCCGAGAAGGGTCACGACTGGATTGTCCGTCCGGTGGGCGGCGTGCTCGCGATTGTCGAGTTACGTGATGGCCGTTTACCGCACGCCGGCGGGCGCGAGACCCAGCAACACTGGTGTCAGAAGTGGGATACAAATTCATCGCCCTCCTCGCGGCACCACTGGTATCGGAGAGCAAGAAAACAGGCTCTCCTGTCTCCCGGCTAGAATTCACGGGAATCGGTCCAGGGGTGAGAGAAGCGACCCCCGATTCCACTCCAAATTACGAGCGAGCAAATTAACCCTTCACGAGAAGCAAGATGGCGTCTCAAGGGCACGGCGGGGAGCCGGGGGTATTAGAAATGTATATGTGTAGTAATGTGTAGAATCCATGGTCCAGGATGGAATCCCCGAGCAGGAAATGTTGATTGTGCAGGAACACGGACTGCGCCCGAACTGAACCCAGAGCCTGGGGAGGGTGGGTGCGGCAGCGGCCGCGGTGTATGACACCTCCCCCCTCTCCACTGCAAAACCCTTCCCCAACCCTTGCCGAAACGGCTCAGCGTGAAGTACGGCATCCAAACATGGCTCCAGCTATGGCGCCATGCTGGCCGGCAATGAGACGAAAAGATGGGGAATGCGAAAATGATCGATCGAGAGAAGATGGATACAAATATGAAAATGGAAATGAAAAACGAAATGAACAAGCAACATAAACGGAATGGAAGCAAACATGAAGGAAGAAATGAAAAAGTTCCGGGGGTGAGACGCAGAACATGGGCCGAGTTTTTTGCCTGTGCAGGCGGGCATGAAGCGCCCCGTGGACAAAGGAAATAATAGTTGAGACAAGGGAGAGGTAAAGGGTGAAGAGTTGGGAGAGACACGGGGAGATAGAAAAATAGAGGAAAGACTACACGATGGGAAGACGGGGTAAGTGACGCGCACGCACACACGGAGGTAGTGGAGGACAATGGGGCTGTTGAGCTCGCGGAGCGTGCTTAGGGACCCGGTGCGAGCACCTGGATGGCCTCCTCCAGGAACGAGGGGGAGGGGAGTATGCCCCCTTGAGGCGAAGTCACCGACCTCAGGTGAGTTCGGTCGTGTTTTGCGGAGGTTGAGGGGAGCCGAGTGCTGTGGACAGGTGCACTGAGAGCTTGGGGGGTATAGAGGCCCCGGAGAGCCCTTGTGGGAGTACACGAATCCCCAGTGTGGTTGTCCCTGTGTGTGTGTGCGGTGCAAGGTGTGTGAGTGCGGCACCGTGTGTGGAAGCGACCCCCCGTGTGTGTAGAGTGGTGTGGTGGCGATGGTGAAAGCAGAGTGCGTGCTTTTCCCCAGCACGCCGTGTGTGGATGAGGCACGGAGTGTGAGTGAGGCCGGTGTGTGTGAGTGAAACGGCCAGTATGAGTGAGGCACCAACGTGTGAGGTGGTGTGGCGTGGCGGATGGTGCCGGAGTACGTGCTTTCCCAGCACGCCGTGTGTGGATGAGGCACGGAGTGTGAGTGAGGTACCGCGGGTTAGTGCCCCCGCGGCGTGTGTGGGGTGGGGAGGAGCCGTAGGTGTGGAAGAGGCCGCGTGTGTGAGTGAAACGGCCAGTATGAGTGAGGAACCGCGGGTGAGTGCCCCCGCGTGTATGAGAGTGGGAGGGACGTTGTGTGGGAAGAGACCGGCTGCGTGTGTGAGTGTCGCCGTGTGTGTATGAGTGAGGTACCGCGGTGAGTGCCCGCGTGAGTGCCCCCGCGTGTATATGGGAGTGAGGGGCAGCACCGGTGTGTGGGATGAGGCACAGCGGTTGAGTGCTTCCTCGCGTGTGTGGGTGAGGCACCGCGGAGGTGAGTGCCTCGCGCGCGAGTGAATGAGAGCACCAATGCGTGTGAGTAGTATGGTTTGTGTGGAAGTAGTGAGGCACGCGTGAGTGAACGGCCGTGTGCAAGGTCGCTGTGTGCCAGGGAGACCGTGTGTGTGGAGAAGAGCGGTACATGTAAGGGGAGATGTCGGTTGGCACATGCGGGGAGCACGCAGCCGCGTGCTCCCCGTGTGAATGTGATGGTGTGGACTGTGTGTGTCGTGTGAACACGCAGGTATGCGTGTGTGGGAATGGAGACGAGAGACGGCGACAGAGGAAAGAAAGCCGAGTGCAGCGGCTGTGGTTGTTTCGAGGACCGTGCGGCGGGTTCACTCCAGCAGTGAGCACGCGGTTCGTGCTGTGCAACGCACGGAGACCGCCACGTGCTCGCTTGCGGAGAGTGAAGTCCCGGTCCGGAAACTTGCACGCGGTGGATTTGCCGATCCCGCGGACGGGACAAAGTTTAGGCAAACGGTAAATGGATTTGGACCGGACGGGTTCTCCACGCGATCGTGTGTGTTAAGCTCCAACGAACTGCCAAGCCACATGTAATTTCGCGTGAGGAAACCCCTCGAGACGTGGGGCTTGTGTTTTTATATGCGCACGGTGACGTCATGGCTGCACGTGGGGTTGGAATCCGGCAGGAGGGGTATCTCTGCTGGATGGTCCCGTCCAAGGAGGGACGAGGAACACGTGCAGCTGCATGACGTCACGGGCAGTTGCAAGGTGCAAAGTGCGCGAGCTCTGAGTTGCCGCGCAGGTGCTGCGCATGGGAAAAAAAAAAAAAAAAGAAAAAGCAAGCCTCACTTTCGGGTGTACAGGATTCCTGGGCAAGGGGTGAAAGACCCCCTTATCCTGGGCACAGGATGGAAACTAGTTAGGGGGAAGGGTTAGCTTAGCTAGACCGACTTCATGGGGCAGGGGTAAGTCCTCATGGAGTCCGTGGAATGGATTAGTTAGAGGGATTGTAGCCAGATTTAGGTTGGGAAATAAAATGGATTTATTTGGAGACAGAGACAGACTTGTGGATGTGTAGAGGGTCGTAGCTTAGCTACGTAGTGTTAAAAGGAACGTGCTACTAGTTTAAGGGACGACGTGGGAGCACGAGTTAGTTAGGGGAGGTAGTTAGAAGGATGGCAGAGTTCAGCGGTGTGTGTGTTGAAGAGTTGTGGGTTGTGAGGTGAGTACTTGTTGAGTGAGTGAGGCCAGCGGGTCTGTGTGTATGGAGCGAATGGGGAATGCATGGTGCGATGAGTGATTGGGGGAGGAGTGACTCCCGCCCAAGGGACCCGGGGTCAGAGTAAAGTGAGTTAGGGGTTAGTCAAATTGACAAAATGGAGGTCGTTTTGTTGTTGGTGGGAAAGTAGGCTCGAGACCCATTTGGAGGGTGCAGGAGCCCTGTTGACGGGCTTGGGAGCGTGGCTGCGAAAGGTGAGTATCGCTGGTGGGTACCCCGGGCACCAGGCTAGTCGACGCGGTAGGCCAAGGGCCCATGGGGGGGCCGGGATAAGTAGTGGGCACGGGTGCGCCTGCTTGGTGCGGGGGCCGGGGCGCCATTAGCCGCGTGGGCAGTGTTGTGGGCACGGGTGACCCTCGGAAAGGGGCCCGGGAGGCCGGCCTGCCACGTGTGCGTTTCAGGGAGGTGCCATGGGGGCACTCCCCGGTGTTAGGGAGCTGGTAGGCTCGGAGGCAGTGTCGTGCCCGGGGTGCCATAGCGGGAGAATCGGCAGAGGGTCGTGCCTGCCAAAGGGAGCCACGTGTCCCAGCCAGGAGACCGTGTGAGGGCACGGAGAGAAAATTGGGGCGAGGCCCGAGAATTATGAGGACACCAACACAGGCGACAGGAATCTGGGTTGTTAGAACCAATAGTTTAGCGAGAGGCGCTTGTTGAAAGCCCGGGGTAGTTTAACAGTTAAATGGTTAGGGTAGATTAGGAGATGTACCCCTCCGCACCATCCATCCCCTCGCTGTCGTTGTGGGCCGCTGGACCCACTTTGGGTTATGATCGCCGAACTCTGGGGGAGGCCATTCTGAGGCTTCGTTGGGCCTCGACACAGGACGTTAGCTCTCCCTTATTCCCCTCCGGGAAGGAACGTAGGGGGTTGGGAGTAGGCTAGGTGACAGGATAGGTTAGCCGAACAAGGATGATAAAGGGGGTTAGGGGACGATTTATAGTGGGGAAGTAAAAATAAAAACAACAAAAAAATAAGTTGGGGCTAAATTGGGGTTTGACAAATTAAGGGAGTGGGTATGTACAGTGACAGGCAAAGGCGATAGGTTGGGAGGGAGACAGGTAGGTAGGTCCGAGCCCGCCTTCCAAGTGGCCAGCACCACCGCACTCCCTCCACCAACCTCCACTGAACGGCAAAGGCTGGCCAACTTCATCGGCTGGCCGTGTTTTGCTTCAAGGCGGAGGCCGGCCAAGTTCATCGGCAGCTGTGTGCTGCAAGGCCTGTGCCGGCCAGTTCATCTGCTGGCTGGTTTCTTCAAGGCCTGTGCCGGCCAGTTCATCTGCCGGCCTGGTTCTTCTGCCGGGCTGTGTTTGCCTGCAGCGGCCTTCTTCTGCGGGCTGTGTTTGCCTGCAGCGGCCTTCTTCTGCGGGCTGTGTTTGCCTGCTCACCTTTGCCATGCCATGCCCACTGCCCACGTTCACCAGCCCCGTTCAATTTTTGCTTTGCCCCCCCCTGTTCATTTCCATGTGCGCCAGGATCAAGGCAACAGTTTGCAAGCTGCAAGAACTGCCCTGTTGGCAGCTACAACACGGGCCTGCAGTGGCGGCCCGTGCACCGTGTTTGTGTTCATGCATCCATTCGTTGTGCTCATTGCGTGTGCCACTTGAGCTGGCACGGAGACTGCGTTTGTGCAGCCCATGCACCGTTGTGGTTCACTGCGTTCCAGTTCCAAAAGGGAAGGCCCTTGGACTGCGTGGCGGAGGAACAGCCAGCCACGTTCCCTGTCACCTGCATTGTTTTGAGCCAGAGACTGCATGTGGAGCAGCCTGGCTCCCCTGCTAACTGCTTTTCTTTTGCAGGGAGTTCAATGATCCTGGGCCATGGTTTAGTGTAAAATTTGTAAGATTAAGGTTAAGATGTACCTTGTAAATATGGGTGCGCCCCCGGCATGTATGTCTTAAGCGCCGG
>NW_028222150.1:40000-42500 GCF_056783735.1 Eptatretus burgeri
GGTTAAGGTTGTGCTGGATCCAGGTTGGGTACTTCACAGTTCACTCTTCCAAGGAAAATTCAATGGTGTTTGGAGTGCATGGTGGAGCAGACATACAACAATGAAGGGAAGACATCTCTGTTCAAACGCATATCTCAGGCACCAGCTGCTCGAGATAAATATGTGAAAACAGCACCATTTCTCACAGCTGTATCAGAGAACATAAAGTCTATGGCTAATCTAGGCCAACAGGAATCTACTCATCATGGAGAAACACAGAAGCAGGCAACAGAAGAACATATGCATGTGTGAGGAGATCAAGAAAGTGATATGCCAGCAGATGATAAACCCATTCCAGTGTAACAACCAAGTGGTTCTGCTCAATAGAGCAACTAGTGAAGGCTGCTTCAAAGACTTGGTCCATGCTCAAGCTAAGGGCATGGAAGCCATTATGAAAGCAGAAAGGTGGTCTCTATTAAGATTGAACCACTGAAGCTGGTAACTTTCTCCTCACAGAAGAAATCAAAACCATCAAGGAAACAGAGTTTAATCAGGATCTATCAAGATGAGACTGCAACTACACGTGTGCTGTGTTTCTATCGAGATGCCGACCCAGTCACAAGACAGATTGCATTTTCCCATGAGTGGACAGACTATCCATCATCCCTGTTTGAGGTTGATCCACGCTTAGCACAGGGGGTTGTAATGCGCAAAGGCAACGAGTCTGATTTCGTGGCAGTGCTAATTGCTGAAGCTGAGCAGGATGTTGTGTTACAGCTGCCATCATTACCACAGAGTGACCTATACACAGTTTATCTGGTAGACACAATGGCATTTGTAAATAAATACCAAAATGGGTGCGCATTTGGTGAACTTGTGTATCTTCGCAAGCAGGTGTATCCTGCAGTTGAAACCTGAAATGTGCAACTGTGTCAACATCATTGGTGATCAGTATGATTTTGATGATGCCATACTTTGAAGGGTGATGAGCAGCAGAGGAGAAACCAGACAGACCAGGCAAGACAATTCTCACCATCCAAGAGTCTAGAAATTCCGGACTGGAATTTATTCATGTGAATGAAATGGAAATCTTCAGAACTTCATTGGCACTTCCCTTTGTGAGAGTCCTGAAGCTATTCCGGATGGAGTGACCATCATTCTTGGTAGTATGATGGAAAACGGTCACACTCTTTCCATCACATCAGCATCAAGTTCAGTTCTGGACTTACCTTGTGAAGAACATGAAGAGGCAGACACAAGGATTATTGCTCATCTTGCGTATTGTGTGGAATATCTTGATCACCATCGAGCTGTTGTGCATGCAACAGATACAGACATAATTATGCTGTGTATATATCACTTCTGTTGAACACATTGCAAGAACTCTGGATACAACGGCAGAATCAATACCTACCTATTCATGAGCTGGTAGAAGTGTTGAGCGAAGTACCAGAAAATCCTCTTGATGTCGCAGCTACACTTCTGTGCACATATGTGTTGTGTGGATGTGACACAGTGGCTACCCATTCAGAAGGGAAAAGTGGTGTCAGGTCAGGTATGTGGAGCATGTGCCAGAACAGCGCGTCGCTGCGTCCACTTTCCGCCGGTACTCCAGTGTGGCCTCCGTCTGTGTGTGGCAGATGCCAGGCCCATCCCCATCTCCTTGAGATGATGGTCAACCTGTGCAACCATGAGGCACGTGTGTGTGTGGCCTCCCACTCATGAGACTCCCTCGCTGAGAGAATCTGGTGAGCAGGATCAGCGTCAGGAAAAGCGAGACATGTGTGTGTGTGTGTGACGCTCACGGACTATGCAGGTGTCTCATGTGTGTCTCTCTCAGCAATGTGTCGTTGGACACAAAATCCGACCAGCGATAGTGTGTGATTCTCCGAAGAGACCTGGTACCAAAGGAATTAAGTCTCCGTCTCAGATCCTTGTGTCAAAGTGTCTCGCACCCATAGAGCAAGACTGTGAAGTACCAAGGACCTGAAGTCAGACTTTCGTCCTCCCGCACAGGTGGCAGCGTGATCCAGTGAATCCATGACTCCCCAGGCCCGACCCAGACGTCTATTGACCTCCGGCTCACAACCTGCGGAGACATGAATATCACTGCCAAGGTAAGTGAATCTCTCCACGACCTCAACATCCTCACCACAAACAGACACAGACAGGACAGCAGCATCCAAGATGTCACCGAAAGCCTGGATCTTAGTTTTGACCCAAGAAATCCGTAATCCCAACGGCTCCGACTCCTCATTCAGCACCTCGAGGGCGTGGATGTCTAAAGTCTGCAAAGATGACTGCATCATCTGCAAAATCAAGGTCTGAGATCTTGACATTGCCAAACGATGCACGCAACTTGGGCTCTCCGACAGCCTCCCTAGAATCCAGTCCATACAAGTGCTGAAAAGTGTGGGGGCAAGTACACATCCCTGACGAACTCCAGTAACAACTGGAAATAAGTCAGAGATGGTACCACCACACTTCACAGCACTCTCAGTACCAGAGTAGAGTTCAGACA
>NW_028222150.1:57500-63478 GCF_056783735.1 Eptatretus burgeri
GTGTGCGTGTGGTAATGTGTGCGCATGTGTGCGTGTGCGTGTGTGTGCGTGCGTGCGTGCGTGTGTGTGTGTGTGCGTAGATGTGTGTGTGCGTGTGCGTGCGTATAATGCGTATGTGTAATAATGTGTGTGTGTAATGCGTGTAATGTGTATGTGTCATGTGTGTGCGGCTCAATAATGATGCGTGCATGTGCGTGCGTGCGTGATATGTGTAATGCGTATGTGTGCGTTTGCGTTTCAATGTGTGTAATGTGTGTATGTGACGTGCCGTGTGTGTGCGTGTGCATTGTGCGTGTGCCTGTGTGTGTGCGTGTGTAGGGTGTGTGGCGTGTGTGTGTGCGTGTGCGTGCGTGCGTGTGTCGTGTGTGCGTAATGTGCGTGTGCGTGTGTCGTGTGTGTGCGTGTGCGTATGTGCGTGTGTGCGTGTGTGTGCGTGCGTATATGTGTGCGTATGGTGTGTGTGTGCGCGTAATATTATTGTGCGTGTGTGTGTGTGTGCGTAATGCGTGTGTGTGACGTAATGCGTGTGCGTAATGTGTGTGTGTGTGCGTGTGTGCATTGAAATTGTGTGCGATGCGTAATGTGTGTGTGTGCGTACGTGATTGTGTGTGTATGCGCATGTCGTATTGCGGTAACGTGCGTAATGCGTAGTGTGTGATGCGTATGCGTGTGTGCGTATGTGTGCGTGATGCGTGTGTGTGTGCGTGTGTGTGCAGTATGTGTGCATGTGTGCAATGCGTGCGTAAATGCGTGTAATGTGTGTCGTCGTGTGCGTAATGCTGTAATGTATGTGTGTGCTGCGTGTGACAATATTAAACGTGTTAATCGTGTACGCGTGCGTGTGTGTGATAATACGTGTGCGTATGCGTAATAATATTGAAGTAAGCTGCGTGTGTAATGTGTGTGCATCGCGTATGTGCAATGTAATGTAACGTAACAGTATTAATGTGTGTGTGTGTGTACGTGTGTGTAATAATGTCGACGTAATGTGTGTGTGTGTGCGTATGTGTGTGTGTGTGTGTGTGCATGTATGTGTGTGTGTGCGTGCGTGTGTGTGTGTGTGTGTGTGTGCGTGATCTTAATGTGTGTGTAAATAATATTGTGTATTATATGCAACGTGTGTGTGTGTGCGTGGTGTCGTGTGTCGCGTATGTAAGTGTGTGTGTGCGTGTGTCAATGCGTATATGTGTGTGTGCGTGTGTGTGTGTGTGTGTGGCGTAGCGTGGCGTGGCATGTATGTATATGCATATGCATAATAATAATAATAATAATACGTAATAATATACATATGTAATAATATATGTAATACATATAATATGTGTGTGTGTGTGCCAGTAATGTGCGCGCGTGCGTAATATGTGTGCATATACGTATATGTGCGCTGTGTGCGTAATGCACGTATCATCGTACGTACGTAATGCATGCGCATATATGTACTGGTATATATATATGTATATACGTATATGCGTGTAATGTGCGTGCGTAATATGTGTAACAAATGTATGTATAATAATAATAATAATAATAATAATAATAATATGTGTGTGCGTGTGTGTGTGGTGTGTGTATTAATAATGTGTGTAATGTAAATGCGTACGTACTGTGCGTAATGTGTGCGTACGGTACGTATTGCATGTGTGCGTACGTAATGTGTGTACGTAATGTGTGTAGTAATGTGTGTGTGTGTGAAATGTCTGCATATATATATTATGTCATTGTGCTGTGCATATATATAATGTGTATATGTAATATATGTGTGCGTATATGTGTGTGGCGTAGCGTGTATGTGCGTGTGTGTGTGTGCGTAATAATGTGTGTGCGTGTGTGCGTGCGTAATGTGCGTGCGTGTGTGTGTGTGTAATGCGTAATGTGTGCGTAGTATATATTAATGCGTGTGTGTGTGTGTGCGGTAATGCGTATGTAATGCGCGTATTGTGTGTGCTGTAATGTTAGTGCGTAATGTGCGGTAATATTATGTGTAGTGTGTGCGTGTGTAATATGTGTGTAATATGTGTAATGGTAATGAATATTAATAGCGTGTGTGTGCGCGTGTGTGTGTGCTGTGTGTGTGTGTGTCAATGTAATCGTGGGCGTGTGCGTGGCGTAATGATATTGTGCGTTATGTGTGTGTGTGTGTGTGTGTGCGTTGGTGCGCGTGTGTGTGCTTTTTGTGGCGTAATGCGCTCGTAATGCGTGCGTATGCCGTAAATGTGTGCGTAATGTGTGTGTGATGCGTAATGTGTGTCATGTCGTAATAATGTGCGTGCGTATGTATGCGTGGCGCATGTGCGTAATGTGTACCGTACGCACGTCAATGCGTCGTAATGTGTGTGTGTGTGCGTACGCATGCCGCGTAATGTGTATGCGTGCGTGAATAATATTGCATGCGCACGTAATGCGTCATGTGCGTGTGTGCATGCGCGTATGCACGTGTGCATGCATGTGTGTGTGTGTGGTAATGTGTGCGTATGTGTGTGTGTGTGTGTACGTATCTGCTGCCTGCCGCATGCGTATATGCATGCATGTGTATCATCGTAAATATATATATATATATATATATATATATATATATATATATATATATACACACACACATATATACATATATATACATATATATATATATATATATATATATATACACACACACACATATACATATATACATACATTTATATATATATATATATATATATATATACACACACACATATACATATATACATACATATATATATATATATATACATACACACATATACATATATACATACATATATATATATATACATACACACATATACATATATACACACACATGTATATATATATATATATATATATATATATATATATATATATATATATATATATATATACATATATACATATATACATATATAGTTGTGGGGCCGGGTGTCGGCGGCGAGCACGACCGCGAGGTGGAGCAGGAGAGTCGGCTCCACCGAACACCCGGAATCTGGATCGTGCTTCTCGGAGAACTCCGAGAGGCACGGCCCCCTTACACTTACAGGACCGTGGTCGCCAATACTTTGATGGCGTGAGGTAGGGTCCACTTCTCTATCTCCAATTTACCTAAGTACTCA
The DNA here is from genome assembly GCF_056783735.1 of Eptatretus burgeri. NCBI lineage: Eukaryota > Metazoa > Chordata > Myxini > Myxiniformes > Myxinidae > Eptatretus > Eptatretus burgeri. The sequence continues at coordinate 60,608 of NW_028222150.1, forward strand.
CGCCATTCAACTACTGGGGAAACCACACTCTCGGCCGACTCTGTCCGATCAGAGTCGTGGTAACGGCTCGGATCCGGTGTAACCGAACGGAGTTCCCAGAGCCGCGCCGGACCGAATGCACAATTTGCTGCTTCCCAATTTCTCAACACGCACCATACGAAGCCAATGAAAGAAACACAAAAACGAGCTGAAACATTCAACAAAATGGATATTTATTTGCAATAGGCAAGGAGGGGAAGACAGAAGAGCAGAGTTAAACAGACTATCGAGAAGAAATGCAAATAATGTACAAGGCACTTAAACAATTGCTACTTATCGACTGGGCCCACAGACACACACGCACACACCCAAAATAAATGATGGCCGCGGCCTTTATTCGGCCCTTCAGCTCGGGATGGGAAGGCAAGCTCAGGGCAAGAGCCTGCATTTGCACCTGCCCGCCTCATGCAGTCTGGTCGAGCTCATCCGGCGGTGGGACTCAAACCCACAGCCTCAACGCAGCACCAAGCACAAGGGACGAGGGACAGAACGACGGACGCCAGCCAGCACGAAGGCGGACGAGGCGGGAGGCGACAGGCGCTGAAGGCGCGGGCAAGCTGCCTGGGGTCAGGCGGCCCTCTCGGTGAGGCTGATGGGCCAGACAGCCAGGGCCAGAACGCTTGGATCAGTGCCCCTCTCCCAAGACCTGGGAGGGCCTGCCCTGGCCACTCGCCTCCTGATTGGACGGTTGTGTCGCGCGATTCGCTGACCGTCCCTCATTGGACAGGCCTACAGAGGTGGGGCGACTCCCAACCTTCTGGGTGGAGTCCCGATCTGAGGCGATGAGCCTCCTGATTGGACGAAGGGTGCGCCCTCGCCCGTGTGAGCGGAGTCGGCTCTGGAGCGAGGGGTCCCACCCACCTCCGCAGCCAAAAACACATGCGTTATGGCGTTGGTGAGCAAGGCGACGGTGCCGCTGGTGTTGTTGTTGTTGTTGTACGTGATGTAAAAATGTAAAACAAAACCCTGACTATCAAAATAACTCAGAAGCGCACGAGCATTTAATTCCCATTAGACTGGGGACGGGACCCGAACTAGAAACACGTACTTACTGATCTAACTGGTCTATAAGGACCTGAATGTTGAGTGCAGTAAGCTTCCAAACTCGTAACGACACACACACACACACACACACACACACACACACACACACACACACACACACACACACACACACACACACACACACACACACACACACACACACACACACACTCTTACGAATTCATTACACTTTAAAAACATCAGCGAGTCTTGGACTCATGAAGTATCACGTTCATAGAAGTTTTTGAACACTCGGTGTGTGCAATTTAATACCGATGAAAACATGCGATTTACAGGCGAAAACTTCTGCCGTGCAAGTAAAAAAATAAACAAGAAGAAGAAGAAGAAGAAAAAAAAGGAGAATGATGACAATGCAAGCGATATCTTCTTGTCTGTAGCTCATGTGGGCAATTTATGGAAAAAACCCCCAAAAACCCCTCTCGTTTGGATTTGAATGGACAAAGGAAAGCAAAGTCCAAGAAAGTGCAAAATTACTGCATATAACATTAATATCAATTGTGGGTTTGAAATCGGGCTGGAGACATTAGATCTACAATATACTGCATATTAAAGGGAATACCAAGTGCTTATACTTACTTTACTGTTAAAGTCATTTCCAAACCCAAAGATTTTTTTAAAGTTCAAGTTTTGTAACTGTCCTCAAAATTTGAAGATATGAAATTTAATGATCATAAGGTCATAAATGCATGAAAATGAATTTTCTTGACATTACATCAGTCGCAGCGCAGGTTGACATTCCCTCGTGACCATCAGTGGCGAATATAATGTGCAATTTATATTCCTGTTTTTTAGTTTTAAGAGTTGTACTTTTAAGTTCAACGATATTGTCAGTAAAATGCTGAAACCGTCTTGTTACGGATCTGGTTTGATGGGTAAACGGGGCATCGTTTAGAATAGTTATTTCATCGTGCATGTTCGCCAAGCATGATGTAATTACTGCAATTAAAGATAGTGTTCAGTAATGTTGAGCAAGCTCTCGTCTTTCCCACCTAAATGTCCGTTTCTTCAGCTTCAGACTCCTCCCGACATTCAGTGACTTTCCTGAGAACAATTTGTTTGTTCATATTTTCCAAACCACCCACAGCATGGGCAAATTGTGCAAGAGGTTGCACCATGTAACTGGAAGCAAGGCCGACGAGTGATGGGAAACTTACCAGCCCCCCCACCCCCTGACAATCAATGTGGCCGTATGATCGTCGCTTGATGTCCGAGCTGCTCAATCAGCACATTCTACATGCGAGCTGAGTGAGCTGGGAGAGTAAATAAAAGAGCAGCACAGCTTCGGGGCGCACGGTTTCTGGGTGGCTTAATCTTAACGAGAATGCTTCCGAGTCTTGACGGTTCTAGCGTCCTGCCCTTGGAACTGTAACGTGCTGCTTGGGGGTCCGACACTGGTGTCCGTTTCTGTCAATGAGTGAATGTGCTATGGATAATTACTTAAGACGAGGATCCATGGACATTTTAGCATTCATTAAGTTTTGTATTGCTGATTTCAACCATATCCTTCATCTTCTTCTTCTTCTTCTTCTTCTTCTTCTTCCCTTCCCATTCTATTGTGCAATAAATTCTTCTTTTTAATGAGAACCTATATCTGGTTATCAGGAAACGGGAACTCCAAAAACATGTGGAGAAGTGTGAGAAAAACAATAGGTCAGGCCGTTTGGGGTTCACGCAGTTAAAAGCAAATTTCTTTCAAAAAACTCTGCAAGCAAATTTTACCAGGTCGTGTGGTTTTAACTGTCGACTCGCATCATGTGGACTCCTACC
>NW_028222152.1:12500-15000 GCF_056783735.1 Eptatretus burgeri
TATATATATATATATATATATATATATATATATATATATATATATATATATATATACAGTAGACTAGGGCGTAAGTCGTCACCATCGGGACCGAGAAAAAGTGACGATTTAGAAATGTGACGACTTTACGCGTATGTGAACATTCACGATGACTGTGGGGTGAAGGATGAAGTCGCGCGTGGCCTGGACACGCATATGTGAGAGCCGGCTCTTGCACCAAAAGGAAAAAACACAATCCTCGGGGCATAGGTGGGGGTTCATTGGTGAGCTGGAAAGTGATCAAGCAAAGATGGAATTCATGAATCAGTTTATCAAAAGTAAAGATAATGAACAACTGTAAGACAACAACTTCGCCTGCTTATCACCATGATGGGATTGACCAATCGAACCTCAGAGACTTTTCTGGCAGCATCTGCCAGAAAAGCTCAGTCTCATAGGAATTGTACACGTCCCGGAGGCTGATACCTTTCCAAGATGTCTTTCAATTTGCCATCCTTCCAGTCGTGCACCACTGCCGAATCCACGCTGCCTGATTCGTCAGCACATCTTGACCTTGCCGATTCCCCACCTCACTTTGAATCTGTCTATCCAGTGCATCGGCAAGGTCTCGGCATCATCATGCCCGATGTCTGCAGCAAATTTACGTGCCTTCAGCAGCAACATTTCACTGTCCAACCGAATATTTGGCTGAGCCGACATTTGCCGAAACCAGATGATGAGCGCGTCATCGACATCTTCAAAGGACACACATTTCACACGTTTTACACTTACCATCGGCCTCGCGATCTTCTCCACTTGTCCAAATATCTTGCCCTTATTCTTCAAGATATCGTTCAATGTCTGCCGCTTGATGTCCAACTTCTCAGCTATGGCTGTTTTCTTCATCAGTGTGGTTTGCCTCACAAAACTGGATAATGTCGTATTTTTCTTGGTAGGTTTTAGTTGTAAGCTATTTACGCTTAGTCGCCATTGTCCTGCCTGCAGTGCGATCAACTGTGTACGCAGTTATAAATAGCCTATCACTGGCGGTGTAAACCAATGAGGGAGCATCACGATTCCATGAAATCGGGCTTCTCACCAGGCAGCAGTCTCCGTGCAGTGACGCAGTTAGGAGTGGTAATTCTACTTGAGTTTCCTATTACATGGGAACGGACAAAATCTGACGAAAGTTAGACGAACTGGACGACTTTAGTCAAGAAGACTGATGATGGATTATTGATGACACCCACTGCAGCTACCTTCACTGGGCAGTACACATGGTGGGACTCCTTTAGCTCAACATATGACAAGATTGCCCTTATGAATAACCTTGTAAATTGAGCATGGGCCATTTCTTCGCTTCTGTCGACTTGCTGCTGAAATTGAGCACATTAAATCCATTCCTCCATGACAATGGCTACCCTGAGTGACACATCTGTGGATTCATACAGCGGCGCAAAAACTGCCAATCAGTCTGAGGACACTGGATTTGGATCAGAAAAGTGTCTGGTATATCTTAAGCTGCCATGGAGAGGTAATATCTCTCAAAAAGTTTGAACAAGAGGTGAAACGGTTAGTTTCACAATGTTACAACTTTGTTGGAATGAGAGTGAATTTTTACTACCCACAAATTGCTCCCCTCAGTCCAGAAAGATGTGCCCCTACCATAAAAACTGAACAATGTTATTTACGAATTTCAGTGCCGGTGTGATGCCAAGGGTAATGCCGGTCGCACATCACTCAGATTAGAGGATCGGATCAAGCAGCACATTCCATTGGCAATCCAAAACAACTTTGAGACAGCCGGTGACATAACCATCCCATACATGTAAGAACCCACGAGAATGACTGCTCAAAAAGTGGGATTTCGCCATTGGTAAGCATATCCGAAGTAATCCCAAATGTGCCCAGAACTATCACGCTGAACGGTTTCAGATTGTGGCACATGCACGTACTCGAAGCACATGTACGTGTTCTTGAAGCCCCGTTATACACACACAATCTCCTGTTCCTTGCAAACAAAAGAGGATGTTTAAAGACTACATCTATTCTGACCTGGATCCATGGAAAATGGGAGGTCACGGGTTCCCTCGGTGCCTCAAGGCCATGATGTGGATGTTCGTGTCAGTTACAGTGCAAAAACCAATCACCAACTGTCTGAACACATAAATTGTTTCATATCGTGTCTGCATTTCCGTATTCTTGCGTGTGTCCTAACGAGCTGCAAGACGAAAAGCTTTGACGATTATCTGTTGTGTTCTCTGCTTTTTTCAAATTTTGTACTACGAACGTGTATGTATATATATATATATATATATATATATATACATATATATATATATACATATATACGTACATATATGTATATATACTGTATGTATGTATATAGATATATACAAGTCTGAAGACGAAGATGGTTCTACGAGCGGTATTTGAAGATGTAGATTGTTTCATAGTCAAGGATGAGACAATGTGATAATGTTAGACCAAGTTATAAAAATTATCAACATGATGTGGTACG
>NW_028222152.1:22500-27500 GCF_056783735.1 Eptatretus burgeri
TTTGCGGAGACTTTAGATATCCTTTTGGGGGCCCTCGAGGTGCTGAATGAGGAGTCGGAGCCGCTGGGATTACGGGTTTCTTGGGTCAAAACTAAGATCCAGGCTTTCGGTGACATCTTGGATGCTGCTGTCCTGTCTGTGCCTGTTTTTGGTGAGGTTGTTGAGGTCGTGGAGAGATTCACTTACCTTGGCAGTGATATTCATGTCTCTGCTGGCTGTGAGTCAGAGGTCAATAGATGTCTGGGTCGGGCCTGGGGAGTCATGGATTCACTGGATCATGGGGTGTGGCACTGCCGGTACCTGTGCGGGAGGACGAAAGTCCGAGTCTTCAGGTCCTTGGTACTTCAAGTCTTGCTCTATGGATGCGAGACTTGGACTCTGACCAAGGATCTGAGACAGAGACTTAATTCCTTTGGTACCAGGTCTCTTCGGAGAATCCTTGGCTATCGCTGGTCGGATTTTGTGTCCAACGAGCAGTTGCTGAGAGAGACTCGGATGAGATTTGTTACCTGCATAGTCCGTGAGAGTCAGTTGCGGCTGTATGGTCATGTGGCTCGTTTTCCTGACGCTGATCCTGCTCACCAGATTCTCTCAGCGAGGGAGTCTCATGAGTGGAGGAGGCCAGTGGGCCGACCACATGCCTCGTGGTTGCAGCAGGTTCACCATCATCTCAAGGAGACGGGGATGGGCCTGGCATCTGCCTGGGGGATGGCCAGACGGAGGCCCCTGGAGTACCGGCGGAAAGTGGACGCAGAGACGCGCTGTTCTGGCACATGCTCCCATACCTGATCTGAACTGACTAGACGACCCATGAACCCGTTGGGTTCCCGTTGTGACAGCGGTTGATGAAAAAATCCATTTCAAGAAAAAAAACAGAAAAAAGATAGCTCCAGCAAACTATACCGCTGAGGTTGTTTGCATTGATCAAATCCTCCCAAAGAGTACTTGACTGAATTGGGAATCGATTTTTTAATATTTTTTTTCTTTGCCCGATTTGAACAAAACTTGATACTGCACACCACAGGAGAATGGTGAGTCAGGTGGCCTGGATACTTTTGCGTTATCGTGTTCCGTTTTGGCTATATTTCGGGAACATACATACATACCTGCATACATACAAGATGAGAGTTTTAGTAATACTGTATATTGATAGATGTGAGCAGGGATAGAAAGAAAAGTGTGGTGTGGCAATAAACCAGCAACTTACAAAAGCAGACACAGAGCAGAGTTATCCCGATATAATTCTTGTACACTCTTAACTTAAACGAGGACAGGTGCCATGACACACAGGCACGCACGCACGCACGCACGCACGCACACACACACACACACACACACACACACACACACATACACACACAACCTGATGAAGAGGAGTTCATGAGAAGAAAGAGGAGAGGAGATGAAGCTAACGGTCTCTTAATACCTTGCACGATTGACCGACCACGCCACTAATAAGTTTTGGGGGAATGCTCCGTTGGGCGATACTTCCCTGACAGCTGGTGCGTCGTCTCCTGGTTTGAGGCACTTTGTGCAGCTAAGCGTCGATCCAGAGAATGGGGAGCGACCGTCAGGCGTGAAGGAAGGAGTTTGGGCGGAGTCAGAAACCAGTGGGTGGAAGAAGGCAAAGTCTGGAGCAGTGGGTGGAGAAATGTGGACAGGATCAGGTGGGTGGATGAAGTCAGTGACGAGTTGGTGAAGAATGTGGAGTCAGCAGGAGTGTTGATGACGAAGGCGGAATCAGCAGACGAGGAACGCTGAGCAGGAAAGATGACAGACAGCCCCGCGACCTGTCCTTTTATCGACCCTGTGGTGCGGGCGGGGGTCACGACCCCAAGCGATGTGTCGTCACCCGAATCGGGTGCTCTGGTTGGGCCCCGGTCAGCACACGGTCCAGCCGTGATGGCCGGAAGCGGCTCCACTTTACTTCAGGCCAGATGGTTCCAAGCTGCTGAATCGTCTCGCTCCGAGCACCGTGACACAAATTGCCCTGCACTGAACTCCCGGGCCGTCGACGGCGACTGGCGGTCAGCGCCAGTCAATGCGCTGCCTGTCTGTAAGCAATGCGGCCCGAGCCGTACAGCGCGCCTCTGCCTGGCTGCAGCCTCGCCGGGCGGAGAGGCGAGAGGACGTTCGCTGTCCACGGGAGACAACCGTGGCTGCAGTGGTCAGCGAAGACCGTCGGTAAGATGGTAACACATGCACAGACCCGAACAAGATGTGTGCCACTTGCGCCCCGCTCTGTGCACGATAACTACCCAGGAGCTGTGCGTGTCCGCGGCTATTGAGCATGCAGTCATTCATCAAAAGCAGTGGTGTGTGTGGTGCCAGCCCTGATCTGTCATTCGTGCCGTTCTGTGTGCGATAATAAATTACCCCGGGGCTGCGCGTGGGTCCGCCGCCATTGAGCATGCGGTCATTTGTCAAAAACAGTGGTGTGCGCGGTGCTGGCCCTGATCTGTGCCAGAAATTGAAAGAAAAGATTGGATTTAATTATTAGATGTAGGTTTGGGTTGAAGAAGAAGATAAACAAGACAAGTCTGAAGACGACGATGGTTCACGAGCGGTATTTGACGATGTAGATTGTTTCAGAAGTCAAGGATGAAAAAATGTGATAATGTTTGACCAAGTTATAAAAATGATCAACATGATGTGGTACGAGTGACAGGTTATTAGCTGCAAAATGTCGAAAACCTGGTTTCGTTCAACAACTTTAAAAATTTGACCTTTGCATAACCTTTAAAGGTCACAAAACAATGTTGTGGACATTAAAATAAGGAAACAGGATACGTGCTATAGCTTAATGGAGTTAGTTTGTCGAAGAAGGTCAAAAACCCGATTTGATTCCCACAACTTTGAAAATTTGACATTTTGTGAACTTTAAAGGTCAAAGGTCAAGGATTATGACCTTTGGTGCAAAACTTCCTCTGGAAGATTCCAGGAACAATATAACGTCACATAGGCGATATGGCATTTCACACTCCTCCGATTATCCATACTTTGATGAAATCAGCGTAAAAACAAACTTGAAGGGGGCGCCATGGGCAAGGTGTTCGAGATAGAGAAAAATGGTTTCAAGACTTTAGGCTTGGTAATGACCTCAAGATTATGCATAAAATATATTGTCATCCTAGCTCTCAAAGTTTGGGCGGTCGTCTGATTTTTATGTCAAAATTCGAAATTTTCTAAGTTCATGACCTTGTGACTAAAATGAAAAATCGAGCTCCGTGGGGCTATGCAGGTGACATTGGGTTAACAAAATACCGAAACCCCTGCCAGATTCGACAAACCCCCTCGGAGAAGATGCAAATTGAAATCGGCTACCCCCTAAAAACACGTTTTTTGGGCGTGGCTCCGCCATAATGGGCGAAGCCACGCCCATTTTCAGGAAAACACAACTGGATCATGATATCAACCTCCCACCAAAATTTCATTAGGATCGGATCAAAACCCAAGGAGCTATGCTCGGGACAGACAGACAGACAGACATAGACAGACAGACAGACAGACAGACACACAACAATAACGAATATAGTGGTCACTTATATTTTTCGTGAAAATATTTTTTCGTGAACCAATTATATTTTTCGTGAAAATATTTTTTCGTGATCCTATTATATTTTTCGTGAAAATATTTTTTCGTGAACCAATGTAATTATTAGACTCAGAAATTGGTTGAAAAGAGTGTGCCGCGTGTGTACTGTACGTTGTTAGCATTTGGAGTGTTGTTCCTTCTATTTCCTCGGCACGGCATTCCTGCAGCGCAGTCATGTTGGTTATCCTTCCTATCTCTTCTGCCCAATGGGTGGAAATTACCGCTATGCTGCACATGTTCCATGCAGCGTGGGCACTTAGTGTTTTGTTCCTTTTGGTCTTCTGTGAGGATGCATTCTCACAGCGAAGGGTGCGGCCATGTTTTTACAGATAGGTGTCCGAGCGGAGTGCCTGCCGGCCTCGCGAGGACCCATTGCTTGGATTTAACTCAGGAATAGAGAAAAAAGAATCGGAATGAGTTCAGAGATTTAATGAGACCTAACTATTAGATTCACACAACGCAATGTCCCGTTTGACCCATTAGACAAGAAGGAAGGGACTATCTGAATGTATATTAATGAAATAACTGTCTGGGCACCACTGTATGTTGGATGCCATCGCGTTGGAGGAATGTGGTTCTCAGAACCGCAACAATATATATATATATATATATATATATATATATATATACATTTATATTTATTTATTCGTCTAATGTCACTTTAATTCATATAAAAGGACACTACCTCCTGCTCCTGTCTTTCATCTGCATGACATTTATGTACATGCTCGTCTATGAGCATTAAATGAATGTATAAGAACCATGTTCAATTTCGAATGGCATTCTATCTGTGAGGGAGTCAGTTATAAACCATCATACGGAAGGGCCAGTCGCTCATCGTACACTGGATGAAGGATTATATGATCAAGTGTCATTCATTTTGATTCAACAAATAAAAAGTGTACTGGAAACATTTACAACAGATGTGATATTCCTGTTTTCCAGTCCATGTTTCTTACTACATGAACAATGGAGTTTTGAGTGTACGTGAGAAAGACCTGAAAGATGTATACGAATTGAAAGAAGAGATAAGGAGGTGAGAGCATCGGTATATAATTTCTTCCACAAAAAGTTATTGTGTTTAACATCGCTTGAATATTCAACTGCAGAACTCATTTCGTGTGACGACGATGACACCAAGGCAATTTATCCAAATGACTCTCAGGTGATTTGCCTGACCATTGCTAGGATTGCACACAAGATTCGTTTGGGGTTTGCCTCACATTCTCGTCACAATTGCATGGCATTTGCTCAAGAATAACTTCCTTTGTCTGAATGTCATACTGTAATCAGTGTTGAGTAGTGCTTGCTCGACACCATAAGTGAATTGCCAATGGTTTAGCAGAAGATGTTGATATCACATCAATATTCCACATGTTATCCACAAAGGATTTCTCAACATTTC
>NW_028222152.1:30000-63202 GCF_056783735.1 Eptatretus burgeri
TGTTCCGTCCAATCGGTGAGCGAGGGGCGATTTGGCCCCGCCTCCAGGGCGTTGGAGGGCGGTCGCTATATGCAAATTCATGGATCAAAAAGCATTCACGCCCACTTTTCCTCGGGCCAATGGGGAGCCAGGTGAAGGGTCGGAGGCAGAGGGTCAAGGGTGAAAGAGCGAAGCCACGGGGCTTATAAAAGCGGCTGCGTTCGTCAGTTCAGTTGGAAGTTGAGTAAGAGTTCAGTTGGAAGTTGAGGAGGAGTTGAGTTGGAAGTTGAGGAGTGTGCGGAATACAAGAGAGTCGTCGGTGGAGCGGGAAAGAAGTGGTACTAGTCGGAGTGAAGAGGACGGAGCTGTGGAGAGGTGACGGCGGCGAAGGCGGACGAGGGGGTGCTCGCGTCGGTGCCGGGAGCGGCACAGAGAGGCCAGCAGCGCGACCGAGGTGGAGGAGGAGACGCTCGCCGCGGAACCCGAGACAGGGTTAAATCCTCCTTTCCCCGAGCATCAGCAACCCCCTCCTGTTTCCCCCCGCGCTGAGATAGTGCGACAAAGGGGGCCCCCTTCCCACCCCCTACCAGACACTGTCCGCGAGGCCCGCGGAGTTGAGGCACCACCGCCGCTCCGCGTCTCATCATCAGACGGGTAGGTCCGACACGGTCTCGGCCCCAGGCCCGCCTACCCCCCTCATCCTGGAGGGTGGTTCTCTTTTCTTTTGCTTTGGGAATATGTGTTGTCGGCGCAGTCTGTGAAGTAAAATTGGATAAGTGTTGCCGTGTGCCCGGTAGTCGGATAGATCTGCATTGTTGCATTTGCTTTTTGTGTAATATTGCATTGTCCTCTTCTTTTACATGTGCTTTTGGTGGAATTGTATATGTGTGCTTTCCGTTCGTCGCGAAATAAATGTGCTTATTGTTGAACTGTTTTCCCGCTTCGCTTCGTCATTTCTTTCATTGAATCTCCATCTTGCTTCATGTAAAGGGTTGGTCGTGGGCTAAGACGCCCGATAATTAATCGAACCGTCGAGGCCGACGAATAACACCGCTCGGTTATCCCGATAATACGGAACGGGTCGCTTAAGTGGCCCGTGTCCGAAGTCGACCTGCGGCGAGGTGCGATCGCCCGGTCTACCCTCCGTGTGGGTACTTAGGTAGGTCGAATTTGGCGAGCAACCCTATCCCACGCGGGGGCCGATTGGCACGATCGCGGTGAGACCGAAAGGTCCACCCGTGACTGGTTCCCGGCGTTAGTCCGAGAGGGTCACGACTGGATTGTCCGTCCGGTGGGCGACGTGCCGCGATTCGAGTTACGTGGCCGTCAGCACGCCGGCAGGCGCGAATCCGCAACAATATATATATATATATATATATATATATATATATATATATATATATATATATATATATATATATATATATATATGTTAATATAGCTTCTGGCTGCCAGACCACACATCCGATCAGGTTGAAATTTAAAACATATATTCCCCATCATTACTAGATCATTATCTTGAAGTTTCACATCGATTGATGCAGTGGCTCAAGAGAAAATTCTAAAAATAGATTTTCCTTCAATCTAATTTGGCTGACAAACCATGTGACCTATCAATTATAATTCATGAACACCCTGGTATCCCCAAGGCTTGGTGAACATGTGTGTGAAGTTTCCCCTCAATCTGTCCAGCTGTTATGGAGAAGATTTTAAAACAAGGTTTGAGGGTAAATCTAATATGGATGCCAAACGATGTAACCTGTGACATCATAGATGGGGAACTTTTTGTTCCTCATGGACAGACCGTCATACATGTAAAGTTTCTCCTCGATCTGTTCTGCCGTTTCAGAGATTTTTTAAAGTTACAAATATATATATATATATATATATATATATATATATATATATATATATATATATATATATATATATATATATATATATATATATATATATATATATATATATATATATATATATATATATATAGTTACGGTTGTGGAAATTCGCATGACACAATAAAGAGTCCTCAGGTGAGATATCTCGATAGGTCCATGTGTAGTAAGCCCAAACCCGTTGTATAGAGGGAATTTATGTGATCCATTCGGCGGGCTGTGACGCTTTGAGTTAGCCATTTTTCTGTTCTATCTTTTATTTCAAACAAACAGCATCTCAACAACCACGCCATCCCCACCACAGCACCAACCACACTACAACCACGCCACCTCCACCATCTACGCTACCACATCTTCGCCACTCGCCATTCAATAGGCCCCGTGCGGTTACGATCTCCGCGGAGGAACAAACAAAAACCAACAACGATGCTCGGGGGTTTTTACCACCTGTTTCTCCCGTCGAAATTCTCCGCGCTCGGTGTTGTGGAAGTGCGATCCGAGCAGAGGGTCAAAGGTGAGAAAAGGTGGGGGTCTCTTTTTGGGGGAATAATTCCCTGGCCCCGAGCCAAAAACTGACTCCCCCGGCCCCCCGCACTCTGCGGGGAGTGGGGAGCGAGAGGGCACACCCCTTCTTGGGAAGCTTCCAGAAGGTAGGTGGAACCCCGCGCTTCAAAAGGTGGACAGCACAGACCTTGAGTAAGTTGGGCTGTCTTTGAGGCTTCCTGTCTCCTAAGTTGAGTTGTCTTCGAGGCTTCCTGTCTCCTAAGTTAGAGAGTCTTCGAGGCTTCCTGTCTGCTTGTCTTGTCGGGGGAAGAGGTCCTGCGCTCCCGGCTTGGCGAGCGGCCTGTGAACGGAGGTACGGACGGGAGACGCGGCAGCGCCGGTTGTGAGGTGGACCTGCGCGTCCGGACGAGGAGTGCGGGAGAGGGTTCGCCGGCCGCGAGAGAGGTCGGGGCCAGGCGCGACCACGCTGATGGTCGTGGGAAAGGGACTCACCAGCCACGAAAAGGGAAGTCACGACTTCTTTTCTTTTTCCTTTGCTTTTTGTGTAAATGCTTGTGGTGGCGCCGGCCGTCAAGTAATATTGTTTTAAGTGTTGCCGTGTGTCGGTCTTATTCGGTTTTAACTCTGCATTTGCTTCTGTTGCATTATTCTTTTGCTGTAAATACGTGCGTCTGTGTGTCTGCGTGTGTAAATAAAATGCTTGCTTGTTGAACTGTTCCCGCTCTGCTTCGTCTCCTTTCTTTTTATTGACTCTCCATCCTGCATCGCGTAAGAGATTCGTAGTGGGTTTGAAACACCCGGTAATTAATCGGAACCATCAAGGCCGATGATAACTCCGCTCGGTTATCCCTGTAATACGGAACAAACCGTTTAAGCGGTTCGTGTCCGGAGTCGGCCTGTGGCGTGGTACGATCGCCCGGTCGACCACTCGCGTAGGTACTGAGGAAGGTCGAATTTGGCGAGCAACCCTATCCTGCGCGGGTGGGCAATTGGCACGATCGTGATGAGGTTAAACCCCCAACCGTGACAGGCTCCGGGCGATAGTTCCCGGAGGGTCACGACTGAATTGTCCGTTCCGGTGGGCAAGGCAGCCGCCATTCGAGTTACGTGGCCGTTCGCACGCCGGCGGGAGCGAATTCGCAACAATATATATATATATATATATATATATATATATATATATATATATATATATATATATATATATAATTATATATATATACATAATTATATATACATAATTATATATATACATAATTATATATATATATATATATATATATATATATATATATATATATATATATATATATATATATATATATATATATACATATATACACACAGTACCATTCAAAAGTTTGAGAACACCCCCATTTTTCCAGTTTTTACTGAAATTTAAGCAGTTTAATGTTTCAATGTACTCTGAAATGAAATCATTGGACAAATAAACAATTAGTCAGGGGGACTATGTTGTGTTATAAAGACCCGTGGGATTTAAATGATTAGAACATGCCACTTACCTCGGTGGACTAGTCAGGTCCCAAGGAGTAAAAACATCCATGTTGGCAAAATTGGAAGTGGTGCAGATGGCGGCCATCTTGGATTTCAATTTCTTTCTTTTTTTACCTTAACCCTTTTGTGACTGACTTTCACAACTGCCATAGAGTTAATGTATACAAGTCTGCCAATGGTACTGACAGGGTTAACGGAACTTTTGAACATCATACAAAGCTTACTTTGGTGGTTGCTATCCTGTTTTGATGCTTAATGTGTTGTAAAGAGGCGCACTTGGATTTGCCAGTGGTACATAAATGAATGGCAGCCATTTTGTTTTTCAAAATGGTTCCCAAATTTGATATTTAATTTAAAATATGAGCTTTAACTGTCTCAGGATTTTTTGTATGGAAAAATACGCAGTAAAGACCTAAGGTTATACAAGAGGAATAGAGTTTCATGTTAGATAACAATTCAAAATACACACACTTATTTATTGAAATTTGGTATGCCCCCTATTTAAAATAGCTGCCTTGATTGGCTTGCAATTTCACATTGCGTAAAATCACTCATGGCTAATTGCATTTAGGGCATACGTTTCTAGGTTTTCAACAAAAACATAGGTCTGGACATTACTACCCAGGCTATATTTTTCATAATGGACTTCCTTTTCCAAGTTCTGAAATGTGGCGCAACTGGGTATCTGTAAGTGAACACGTGTTGTAGAGGGCGACATTGAGGGTACAGGCTGCCTTTATCTAGCAATCACTACATGTTATTGGACAGGTGTTTACTGGCCCATTGTTATTTCAACAAGCCAACAAACATCTAACTTGATGGTAAGTTTACATGACTTCACTGTTTATGTTGAATATATAAATATAGAGAACATGTATAGCACATAGATAATGTAAGTTTACACAATGATAAAAACCTAATTTCACAAAACAGATGCAATCTAAACTACAAATGCTCATGTTACTTAACCCATTGGGGACGGTAGGCAGCATCTATCGCCCGCTTAATTTTGCACTCAGGGACGGTAGGCGGCATTTGTTGCCCAGCTACAAGGTGTTTAAAAATGCCATATATTTCGATTAAAACTGCTGAGGTCAGAAAGGTCATTACATTACACGATACTTCATAAATAAAGGAAAGTATTCCCCAAAAAAATTACAGTTGTTCCAGAGCCAAAAAAACAGAAAATTTAAGTTGAAATCAAAGGGTTCGATCGAAATCTCGAACGTAACAGGCAGTGCCGAACAAGTACATGCGCATGCGCTGTTGGGTCCGCGGGCGATCAGGTTGTGACCCGATTGTATTTACTTGTCAACATCCGGTTTTACTTACGTGTATATAAACATCTGATTCTTGGAACGACGGAGAAAGTGCAATTTCGGATTTAATGCTTTATTATTCCATGCAGTGATATGCTCAGTTGCTGCTGAATTCAAGGAATATATACTGTGTTCGGCTGCAGATTCACTGTAGTTTGATATTTCTTCGTGTTGGAGACGTAAATTCGTAATGTGACCGTGTAAAACTCTAAGTGTAATGTTATCTCGCCACTGGCTGTAACGCATAACGTTAGCTGTGCGGCAGTGTTTGTGTCTTCGCGCTTCGTGTTGGCCGTGGGATTCCAGGCTCAGGCTGCACTACAGTAGGGTAGCTAGCGACGTGCTTTACAAAGCTAAGCTAAGCAGGATAAGACTGGTTGTGATAGATGGTGATATAAATATTATGACTTTGTTACCATGGCCAAGCTGCGTAAGCTATACAATGCCCAGGAAGCACTTGAACTTTATTGGGCAGATGCAGACAGTGAGAACGAATTTGACCAATATATTGAGGATATGGACTGATTAGCTGACTAAATTACACCCGCCCAGCACTTTCTCAACACTATGTTTGAATGAATGAATGCTTTGTTATGTTCATGTACCTGATAAGGCAGATCCAGGACGCTGAAACGTGTGAATAAGTCGTCGCAAACGTCAACTTCTGATAATAGCGTCTCTCGGATGTGCGTACTACGCTATTATGTTTACGCTATGCTGCTATACCACAGACTATTCACTATGTAGAAACAATACTCCAGCATGAAAGGATCCTGAATGTGTCTGGTTTGCCGTTATCCTTTTTTGTTGTTGAAAGATAATTATCTTCTAAAAGAGAGATTTGGAACGTGTCGTATACAGATTGGAAACTATGGGCAAAGTAAGTGGTGGTTACATTCTAGCAATAACTATTTCCGCTAAAAAATACATAAACTAAAAAATAAACAAAGAAATAAATATGACACGTGGACAGATCCTCAGACTCGCCGGCGCATCAATCTATACAATCATAACTGTTATACTAACCAAAATCATACACACAATAATTACACTACAAACTGATTTCAGACATTTTACTTGTAATCATTTTCATAAATATTGCGTGACTGTGTATTCTAACCGATGAGAGAATTAGTTGCAAACATCTTGGCGTTGTTTTGTAAATTGATATGTTTCCACACAGTTGACCCAATACCATTCTTCATTCGTGTAGATAAAACTACATTTGGAAGCTCACGGCGAATTTATTACCGTGAGCCCCAGTTATGCATAAATACTTCATATTATTGCTGAAATTTACTTATCTTACTATTTTTGTATATAGTTGTCAAAAATTTGCTTCATATCAATACATACTCTTATTAATCGGTATGTGCTAATAATATATATAGCGCAATAAAACCGGGAAAATATTGTTTATGATCGACAAGGGAAAAATAAAAGAAACCCCAAAGTAGATATGAAAAGAAAACATGTTTGAAAATAATCAACTAGTGTGAAAACGGGATAAATTTGGATAACACAGGGCGCACAAATTACTATAACACTGTAGGCCTACTTATCACAAACACACACTCAAAGAAACTGCCATGAAATATAAAACAATCATCATTTTACGCAGAGTAACACGCACTGTATTGATAAACTAAAGTATGTAGGCCTACTTGTGGAAGATGATATTACGAACTCGCGCCCTTATTTTTTAGCTTGGCGCCAAACTCTGTGACCCGGAAGTGGAACAACGCGTAGACGCACCGATGCATATCACCTTCGCACAGTGCGTGTGCTCATAGGGTTACTGTACCCTTTACGTTCAAATCGTTCTACGGGACAGAAGCATGTCTATTTTCAGGTATAACTTTTGTTATATTCATTCATATTTTATAAGCTATACACCATACGAAAGGTTAGACCACACTCTATAATTCTTATACAGAGTGTAGGACAGGAAAAGATCGATAAATGCGTGATTATTTGAGTTGAAAATGAAGATACGAATTTTTTTCTTGCATTTGCGAAGTCAGTAAAAAGAACCCCATCTGTGAGTGTATCTGCGGGCTCGAAAACCCAGAGCCCAAAGCGTTTATTTATTTTATCCTTTTTTGTGCAGTGTGAAGCACGTGACATGGCAAAACTTGCAGTGATACAACAAACTGGATAGTATTCTCAGAATGACTAGTATAGACCCACCTTCTGCAAAAGTACCAAGGAAGGATACAAACTTTCTGCTCTGCCTTATATGCCAGCAAGAAGCATATGAAGATCTTGTAGCTACACCTACCAAACACAGCAAGGTTTTAGAGTACATCAGAGAGCGGGCAACTTACGGTGATCCTAACTTTCCTGAAATCAGTAGACGGATCGGTGATGCATCAGAAGAAACCTTACTTGCCGAAGGTGCAACCTGGCATAGAAGCTGCTACCAGCAAACCTGTCATCCAAAAATGTGCAAGAGGGCAAAAGAACGCTATGAGAAACAATGAAAAATCTCATGCAGTGCCAATTCCTTTACCGTCTGCTACCACTTTCGCCCGCTCCCAGTCCAACCCATATGATAGTTCTGCATGCTTTTTCTGCGATGAAAAATCATCTAGAGGACATCCGCTGTTTACAGTCAGGACTGACAAGGCTGGCTGGCATCTCCATTCAGCGATTGAAAAAAAGCAACAAAGATAAATTCCGTGTGAAGCTCAACACGGCAATAAACCCAGAAGACGCACATGCGATAGACATACAATACCATAACAAATGTTGGACAACACATGTAACCAATGTTTTCCGCAAACAGAGTACAGAAGGGTCAAGGTGCGATGCAGCAGATGAAATAGGAGCAGACATTGAGTTCATAAGCCTGGTGGAAGAAGCTCTTCTTGAAGGCGAATTTCTCGATATGTCTAATCTGGAGACTGCATATGTGGATATCCGTGCTGCCAACTGTGTTGGAAAACCAGTGTGCACGGAAGAAAGTTAAAGTACTTATTTTAAGTGAAATACCTGGAGTAGTTCCATAAGCCAAAACAAAGGAATAAGGCTGAATTAGTAAGTGTAAAGGATACCAGAGATAAAGCAGTTCAGATTGATTCAGCTTCTCAAGATAGAAATGTGACAGCTGACATGAAAGTACTCTTTGATGTTTCCATCATTCTGAGAGATACTATAACAAGAGCAGAAAGGTGGAAGTTCAATGGTGACCTGACTGATGTAACTGATGAACATATACCAAAAGAGCTATATACATTATTTCGCTGGGTTCTGCAAGGAACAAAATGTAATCTATCATCTGAAATGTCAAGAGGCAGAAGAGCAACAGTAGATAAACATGCCCAAATTCTGGCTGAGTGTAGTTTCTCATCATCTTTCAGATCGTCAAAGTGGACACAAAAGTGATGAAGTAAGACACCGCCATGAAATGCCGACAGAGCTTGGTATTGGTATTGCAATGAGGCAAGCAATAAGAAGCAAGAAGATTATCAATCTTCTGCATGGTTTTGGAGTTTCAGTGGCATATGAAAGACTGCAGAAGCTGGAAACCCAAATAGCTAATAGTGTTATACACCAAATGCAAGCCAACGATGGCCTGTATATTCCTGCAAATGTTGTCCTTGGCAGGCACATATTTTTGCAGTGGATAATGTAGACTTTGCAGAGGACACTCCTAACGGAAAGCGTACGCTCCATGGTGCAGTAATGGCAATATACCAGAGGCACAATCCAGAAGACAGAACTCCCGATTTACAACTAAAGGCCCGGTCACACCTTGACGTTTTAGCCAACGTATGCCGATTTTTGAATTTTTTTTCTAAAACGCTGGCACACGTTGAATACGTTATGGGTAAGTTTTGATAACATTGAGAGCACGCTGAAAAACACTGCCATATGTCGTTGTATGCTGGTTTTAAATGTTGTACTTTTTGGTTGTCCTCAATTTTTTTCATGCTTGAAATTTCACGACGTATGCCGGCGTATGACTCACACGTTCCGCTACGCTGGCCACAAGTTGTATGCACGGTCTGCGATCGTTGACAGACGTCAACACATGCTACTTGTAAGTTAATCATAAGTTGAGACACGCCGAGGTAATGTTTAGCGTACCCGAAACTTATTTCTAACCTATGATTAACGTGTTGTTGGCACGTTACGCGATCGTTGCCACACATCGACAGACGTTACTTTTAAGTTACTCATAGGCTGAAAGACGTCGGTATAATGGATCGTCCTTGCGTCAGCATCCACTGCCACGGCCAGGACACTTATTTGCAGCATTCTTCAAACTTTTCTTCGGCATGACGAGGATGTTCACACTTCGATGTCTAGCTTGGCTATGATTCCAATTGTCCATCGGCAGCGTCAATATAAAATAGTCGAGTTTGAGCATTTTAACACGTTCAGAAGAAACGCTTCAAATTTCCAAACCCCAGCGTCAAAAAACAAAGGCGAGTGACAGCAATTTAAATCGTTCATTGTAAACAATGAAAATAGCTGAGTGGTACCGTTTAAAAGTCGTTGAGTGTAAAAAAATCCAATTGTTGAGCGCAAGCGTCTACTTTCAATAGTGGAGATGCAGCCATTTAAATCGTTGAGTTTATCATTTAAATCGTTAAATCGTTAAACGCAAGGACGATCCATCATAACCCACACCCTCCCCCTCACACTCACCTACTACTGCCAACATGAACAAACTACTACTAATACTAATACTAATACTAATACTAATACTGATACTGATACTGTTACTGCTGACATGGACATCGACTTAAAAAGGACTCGAAAACACTGTTGGGTTCCCCTTTTATGAGCAGCATTTTTATATACCAATTCCCAAAACCGCTGGGAACACGTCTTTATATGGCAGTTGTAAGTTAGAAACACGTTAATTTATTTTTTTTGTCGACCGGAAGACGTCATTGGAATACGTCTACATACGTCGATGTGTGTTGGGACTACGTAAAGAATTGGTTCAAAGCACGTCAAACATAAGTTAGAAATAAGTTTCGCGTAAAAAAGACATTACCGCGACGTGTTTCGACTTATGAGTAGCTTATAAGTAGCCTTTGTGGACGTGTGTAAGTGTCCACATATCGTGTGTAAAACTTATCCCCATCGCATGCGGAACGCGTGTCATACGCCGAGTACGTCGTAAAATTTTGAACATGTTTAAAATTTCTTGACGTACTCTACTTACTACGACGTATGATAGCGTACTTTAGCGTTCTACTCACGTATACCAAACTTACTCATACCGTATTTGACGTGCCCCAACGTTTTAGACACATTTTTCTTAGGTCGGCATACGCTGGCAAGATCGCCAAGGTGTGACCGCGATGTTGTCACTTCCATTTCTACGGCAGTTATGATTCGAATCGTTGTGCGTCAGCCTTTTAATAGGCTACGTCACGACATCGTCGGCGATGCGTGCAACACGCTATGCCTAAGTTAGACTATCGTTGGGCATCGGTTGTGTAGGCCGACAACAGGTTCAGCATTCGTTGGTATAAGTTATCTATAACAAAACGAAACGTTCTGTGTCCGTTACCAATGCGTTATACATAAGACCAAGTCGCTATGAATACGTCCGAATCTTTAAAAAAACATCAAAAGTTCAACGTAAGCCAGCGTTTTAGATACATTTTAATACGTTGCCATCGCTGGCTAAAACGTCAAGGTGTGACCGGGCCTTAACAGGTGAAGCCCAGGCAAAAACGCTAAAGAAGCTGCCTTCCACAATTACTGATCTACTTCCTTGCAGAATGCCCAAGAGTCCAAAGCCAAAGAGCCCATCGTACCCAGCATTTACCCTCAACGAACACCAACCATGTAGCTGCTCTAAACATGACGTGGTTTGGCTGTTAGGACAGGCTCTTCTAAACCTTGTATTGCAGCATTTAAGGAACAACAAGCAGACGCAGATCAAGTAGAAACTATGTGTCCAGAAGCTGCTAATCACATTCCGACGTGGTCAGCATACAATTCTCTCGTAAGCACAACAATGTCACTCACATGTGTCAATACACCACCATTGATAGCTGCACCAGCTCATGAGTAGCCAACATTGCTCACAATATTAAAGCAAGCGCAAGGCATCTCAGCGAAGGTCTTGATGAACAACATAAAACGGTGATTACTTTATACATGGGTTTGTACAAACCAGCAAAGCAACTTCAAATGGCCCGAGATGATTGCAGCCACATGATACTCCGTCCTGGAGAACTGCATACAGTCATGGCCGAGCTTCGAGCTATAGGTTCTTTCATGGATGGTAGTGGATTAGATTTGTGCTGGATTGAAGCAGAGTTATACGGCGCAGCTACTGTCAAACAAATTATTGAGGGACGTCATGTGAAAAGAGGAATAACAGCCCACTTGACTACTGTGTAAGCTTTGTTTACCTTGTACGTTGAGGCTTTCTTCAAAGACAAAGGGGAACTACACCACAAATGCGCTGAAAAGGCTGACAAGCTCAACAAGGCATGCAGAGATAATAATGTTGAGAAAATACAGAGAGCTCATGAAGATATGAAACATACAGTGGATTCACTTGGAATCCTGGATACGATGAGTGAATTTGATGAAGCTATAGCTAACAGACCACTTGGCATGGGCCATCTGCCAGTATATGACGATGGTTTTGGAAATGCTAATGTACATAAGGGCAGTGCGAAGCGGTGACTGGATGCTTCATCTTGCTGCAACGGAAACGTTTGTAAAGTACTTCTTTGTCCATGACAAGTTGAACTATGCCTGCTTGCTTTCTGTGTACTTCGCAGACATGAAAGCTTTGGCCAAATCAGATCCAGAAATATGGGCCGAGTTTATGGATGGAAATTGGGTTGTCAACAAGAACATCAACCCATTCTGTGCAATTGGTCCCGATCATGCTCTTGAGCAAGTAAACCGGATGATGAAAGTACCTGGTGGACTCATTGGTATTATACTCAGCCCCTTGGCCCGCGCAAAGTTCTTCTTAGTGGCACCAGATCTTGCCCGGCTAGCAAAAGAAGCAGAGGCAATTGCTGTTGTACCAAGAAACCAAACAATGAAGCAGCATCATGAGAATACAGATGCCAAAACCAAACTACAGGTGAAGAACGTAGCTACACTGAAGGATACTATCAACAAGTTCACAAACCCCTTTACAGATGAATGTGAGCAGTTGATCAATATGGTTCCCAAAGCCGTCATGCTAGAGAGAGTCCTACATGACATTTGCAGAAGAACACAGATTGGAGAGGAGTGTTTTGCTCAATTTGTTTCAGATAGAATCATTACAAACAATGTCAACATTTGGGCGCCAATGAAGAAACAGAAGTTGCAGATGTGGTCGTCAAGTGCGATGAAAACTCAGACAAAAAGTGAAGACAAAATTGTGGAACTCCAGGAAGATCGGGCACTGTTTGCCCATTTTCTAGTAGTATCCAAAGCAAGAGATATTGACCTTAAGCAAGCTGTCGG
This sequence comes from Eptatretus burgeri, assembly GCF_056783735.1. NCBI lineage: Eukaryota > Metazoa > Chordata > Myxini > Myxiniformes > Myxinidae > Eptatretus > Eptatretus burgeri. Next base: position 42,662 of record NW_028222152.1, read on the forward strand.
TACCTATGAATTTTCTGTAGTACCGAGGTCATTGTTTGCAGCCGATGGTTCGCTCCTTCACACTACATCGAAGAGTGACCTGATGTTGACACTAGAAAACCTGCCAAAGGTTGAAGCAGTGCCCCAGGAAAATAATAACCAAAGAGTTGATCAAGCTGGAGTCAACTATAAGTGTGTTGCTGTCATCGATGCAATGGCTGATTTGCAAATATTGGACAAACCAGAATGCATCAAAACCTGTAATGACCTAGCAAACCACTTCATTGGACGCCACTGGCAGAAGTATGGTGACTACGACGAGGTACATTTGGTGTTTGACCGTTATGACACTGGAGAATCTCTGAAAGCTTCAACCCGTGAGAGACGTTTGGGTGGTAACAGGGCAGTGGTGTATCATATTACTGATTCCACATCAATTGGCAAACTAAGCATGCAGCAGTTGCTTGCCCATGAGTCAACGAAAGATGCATTAACCGCCTATTTGGCTGAAAAGATACTGCAACATGATGTAACAATGGGCAAGTCCCTTGTGGTTGCCTGGCGGAATAAGGCAAGAGCTACACATAGAGCAGTAGTTGACCTCTCAAGTAGTCAAGAAGAAGCAGATACCAAACTCATTCTGCATTCCATTGATGCTTCTGTACATGGTGCTACCTCTCGTGACATCCACTCACCAGACACCGATGTGCTTGTACTTGCCATCAGACGATACCCCAGTATATGTCCAAATACTTCCTTTGTAACAGGGGCTGGTCAAAAAACATAGGGCGATACCCCTTGAGCCCATCTACAGTGCCTTGGGTCCAAGGAAAGCTGCAGCTCTACCAGGATTTCATGCACTATCAGGAGCAGATGTCACAGGAAAATTTGTTGGAATAGGAAAGAATAAATTCTGGAAAGTACTGCAGGAACGTGATCCAACTGATGAGATAGTAAATGCCCTTGTACAGCTAGGAACAACAGATGAACTACCTAACACTTTGTTTGCTGCAATTGAATCATTTGTATGCAAGTTGTATCTCCCTAACACAGAGCTGTTGAATGTAGCTGATGTAAGGTGGTGGCTATTCAAGAAGAAGCAAGCTCAATCAGAAGGTTTACCTCCAACCCAAGCTGCGCTGCATAATGCCATCTTGAGAGCGCACTACCAGGCCATGATTTGGAATAATGACAACATTGCAAATCCAGACCTGCCAGAACCGCTGGAATGTGGTTGGAATTTGGTATATGGCCGATATAAACCAGTCATGACAACCTTGCCGCCTGCTCCGCAAGCAGTAATTGATCTGGTGAAATGTTCCTGTGCAAAGACACGATAGTAGGGTAAGAATACTGATTCTGGCTCACTTTTCCCCATGTAAATGAATGGGGGATTTTCAGCGATTCATAATTTTTTTCCCTAAAAATAAACCCCCCTTTTTATCCCAAGGTATATTTATTTGTCTCCCCTTTTAACTTGGAGGTTGAACCTCATTGAATTGAACACCTGGGGGTTGAACAGCTCACTCATTGAACCTATAAAGATTTGTTCATTCTCAAATTCCTTCAATAGTTTAATTTTCTTTGCACAATAATCCCCATCTAAAATATTGACAAACAAAACATTTGAATCTTTATATTTTTGAAGATACCCCTTTTGTGCCATTACGAAATGATAAACTTCTCTTAATGCTCTTGTTTGACCACCTCCTGAGCCACAGGTTATTTTTTGTTAAGCCCCGCCCACTTTTCTTTAAGCCCCGCCCACTTTTGCTAAGCTCCGCCCACTTTTCATAAGGTATTTTTTCTAAGCCACGCCCACTTTTCCTAAGCTCCGCCCACTTTTCATAAGGTATTTTTTCTAAGCCACGCCCACTTTTCCTAAGCTCCGCCTACTTTTGCTAAGCTCCGCCCACTTTTCATAAGGTATTTTTTCTAAGCCACGCCCACTTTTCCTAAGCCCCGCCCACTTTTGCTAAGCTCCGCCCACTTTTCATGAGGTATTTTTCCTAAGCCCCGCCCACTTTTCCTAAGCCCCGCCCACTTTTGCTAAGCTCCGCCCACTTTTCATGAGGTATTTTTTCTAAGCCCCGCCCACTTTTGCTAAGCTCCGCCCACTTTTCATAAGGTATTTTTTCTAAGCCACGCCCACTTTTCCTAAGCTCCGCCTACTTTTGCTAAGCCCCGCCCACTCTTACATCATTTCCAGTTCATCTCTGACTCACAAAGAAATCACTAGAAAATTACAGGATGTTATGGTTTTGAAAAATTTCCCAATGAAGGCTTGCCTAGGCTTGCCCAGGGAATTTCCAAAGGAAACCACACCCACCAGTCTTTCTCTATAAAAGCTTCAAACCCAGGCTCCATTTTAAACATTTGTTTTTGCTGGCAATGGTGTTTTGTGTGCTTGTCTCGAACTCTCTGTCTTCTATGGAACTAAACCTTCAAGTTGATGAACTGGATTCAAACCTCTTATCTATTGAGGTAAGATTTTTTATTTTCCTATTTTCAAACTTTGATTGAAGCATACTCATTTAATAATTAAATAACTTAATTAATACATTATTATTTTCTCTCACAGGAAATTGTGTCTGAAATACGAAATGAAAATACTGCTTTTGCTACAACTTGGGGGAAATTGTTGGCTTGGTTGAAGACCTTATGAGCGACCAAGACCTTGAGTGGGATGACTTTGGTGTTCCTTGGAACTCTCTGTCTTGTATGGAACTAAACCTTCAAGTTGATGAACTGGATTCAAACCTCTTATCTATTGAGGTAAGATTTTTTATTTTCCTATTTTCAAACTTTGATTGAAGCATACTCATTTAATAATTAAATAACTTAATTAATACATTATTATTTTCTCTCACAGGAAATTGTGTCTGAAATACGAAATGAAAATACTGCTTTTGCTACAACTTGGGGCGAAATTGTTGGCTTGGTTGAAGACCTTATGAGCGACCAAGACCCACAGAACGAGTTCGTCCTTGATGACCCAACCAAAGAGTTATACCTTGGAGACCAGCAAAATCCTGAAAAAGAGTTTTACAGCAATAGTACTCATTGTGAGTTATCAAGACAATACCCACTGAACAAGTTATACCTTGATGAGCCAGAATACAAGTTTTACCTTGGAGACTCACAAATTTTGAAAAAATCAAGAAATGAGTTCTGCCTTGATGGTTTAAATAACTACCTTGGAGACTCAGGAAAAGGGTTCTGCCAAGATGGTTCTAAATATGGGGCCTACCTTGGAGACTCACAAATTTTGAAAAATCAGTAAATGAGTTCTGCCTTGATGGTTTAAATAACTACCTTGGAGACTCAGGAAAAGGGTTCTGCCAAGATGGTTCTAAATATGGGGCCTACCTTGGAGACTCACAAATTTTGAAAAATCAGTAAATGAGTTCTGCCTTGATGGTTTAAATAACTACCTTGGAGACTCAGGAAAAGGGTTCTGCCAAGATGGTTCTAAATATGGGTCCTACCTTGGAGACTCACAAATTTTGAAAAAATCAGTAAATGAGTTATCCTTAAGAGACTTTGTAAGTTGGTTTTACTTTGAATACTTAAAATGTGGGTTCTGGATTGATAACTCACAATGTGATACATATCTTGGAAACTCAACGGGAATGTGGTTATACCTTGAAGACTTGGAAAGTTGGGTTTATGTTGGACACTTGAAACTTTTTTGGGGGCTTTTATTTATTTATTTATTTATTTATTATTATTATTATTTTATTTATTTATATTTTGGAGACTTTTGGAGTTGCTATCACTCTTTGGGATCTAAACCTATCGATGTAGTTCTTTGTCGGATGGTGCTTGATGGGAGCAAGATCAAGAAAGTTCTGGGAAGAAAGTGCAGGCTTACTCCCCCTTTTTACGTCATCAAACCTGAAAGCCTTAAAAGACAGAATTGGAAGAAGAGAAAAAAAACAAAAAATATACATTGTTCGTTCTGGGAAGAAAGTGCAGGCTTACTCCCCCTTTCTACGTCATCAAACCTGAAAGCTTTAAAAGACAGAATTGGAAGAAGAAAAAAAAAAAACGTAAAAATATATATATATATAGGTGGAAATCTCATTTTGAAAAAGACATTGTGTTGGGCGAGGATTGAGTTGGGGTTGAGATTTTGAATGTGAGGGTTGGGACACACACACATACACATCAACAAACAAAAGTTAAGCCTTGACTATTCAGTTGAGGATTCTGTGTTTGGGGTTCACAGATCTAAGAACGTCCCCCTTGACACACATTATATACTGTTATACACCTCGGACTTGGCCCTCGAGTGTCCACAACGGTGTATAGTAGGAGGGAGTGAAGCGCCAACCTATTGCTCCCATTGCACACACACACACACAAACAAAAGTTAAGCCTTGACTATTCAGTTGAGGATTCTGTGTTTGGGGTTCACAGATCTAAGAACGTCCCCCTTGACACACATTATATACTGTTATACACCTCGGACTTGGCCCTCGAGTGTCCACAAAGGTGTATTATCTGCTTAGTTTTGTCTTTTGTAATTCCTGTGAATAAAATGAACCTAAAATCTCTTCCCCTTCCAAATCATATATTTTATAAGTCCAAGGAACTGTATCTATTACATCAACAATTTTAAAAAGTTCTTTCGTCCATCGTTCAGTAAAACCCTTTTCAAAATGAGATTTCCACCTATATATTCTTACGATATCACCAACTTTGAACTTAGGTTTTCTGACATTAATCTCTTTTTCATATTTTAATTTTGTAAATGTTTCTGATGGCTTCATATTCGTTGACGTGTGAATCGTGTCATTATACTTATCCACAATATCCTGAATAAAAGATGACCATTGTTGTGAACCGAGTTGTGTGAATTTTTTATATAGTCTCTCTTTTAAGGTACGATTAAAACGTTCAACAACAACTGCCTTCCCTTCATTAAAGGTACTGTATAATGTAATACTGTTATTTTTTAGAAAATTCATAAATGTCTTGTTATAAAACTCTCTACCCTCATCAGTCCACAATTTCTTAGGTTTTCTCTTACTTTTATTAAATATCTGTTGAAAAGCTAACATAAGAGTATTACCTGTTTTGTTTTTAAAGGGACAACCCACGCATATCTACTCCTCAAATCAATAACGGTTAAAGCATACTTGTACCCCTTATCATTATTGAGTTCAATCAAATCAGCAGACCAGATATAATCAACTTCCTTGGAATAAACTTTCCTTCTCTGAAACTTTGTGAATATTGGTTTATGTAATTCATCAGCTAATTGCTCTTCAGTCTTAATGGCATCATTAGAGCCTATAAGTTTTTGAATTTCCAAGTCCAAGTTTCAATTTAGCACTAATCATCTTCTTCACGATGAACCTATCAACTTTTTCTCTCAAGGTTGGATTTTGTATCAGAGACAAATTATACAACATTTCTCTATCGGCTTCATGCTTTTCTTCCAACGTTGTGGTATTCCCATAATCAATATCGTGTCTCATGCACACTTCATCAACTCTATTGATTGGTTTACTCCAGGATTTAGGATTGTCTGCCTCATCTAATCTTTTATCTAAGTTTGTGCCTGGACCACAGAAAGAATACCCTGGAAGATGTAATTCCCCTGGTATTCCAGTAGTTGTAAATTTACTTCCTGATAAAAACTTTTGTATATCTCCTCCGAGTTTGTGTTTGGAGATAAATTGATTTTTTTGAACCACACACCGAACATATACCTTTTTGTATAACCCTGTTATTTTTACTTTTAATATATGAAATATTTTTAGTATTAGTTTTCTTTTTACATTTGAGACAATAACTCATTTATTTATGAGAAAAATTTCTGCAGAGTGCAAAAACCTTTTTAGTTTCCAACATGCACATTTGAATCTTAATTTTTAAAACATAAAGAATCCTTAGAAATGCCTTCACTCTCTCCTCCATTTATTTAAGAAAAAACTTGAATTAAAATGAATAGCTTGACGATGCTAATAGTTTTGTTGAAAGTATTGCAAATAGACTTGTTAATTCTTTGTATTCCTCCTCGGTGGGTTGAGTTATTTTCTGTAATACCTCTATTCGTTTTTGAATCTCACTGGTTTCCATACTATAATATTTATTTATTCTCTCTCTTTCCTCCCTCTCTCTCTTCTCTTTTTCCTCCTTCTCTCTCTTCTCCTTTTCCTCCTTCTCTTTCTTCTCCCTCTCTCTCTTCTCTCTTTCCTCCCTCTCTCTATTCTCTCTTTCCTCCTTCTCTCTCTCCTCCTTCTCCTTTTCCTCCTCTTCCCTCTCTTCTTCAACTCCTTCCTCATCCCTTACTATCCTTGAATCGTTTACACCCCATAGAATATTATACATATATTCATCAGGATTTCTTGTTATTCCTGTATCCAAAATAATTTTTTACAACAGGAAACCAATAAAATTTCTTTTGAATTTCTAAAAGAGCCTTACCTTTTCTTAACCTTATAATTTTTTCATTATTTAACATTCTAATTAAATCTAAAGTTGTTGGTTTATCAACATCAGCATAATGCCAATCTTTTATTGAAAATACCTCATTCTTATGTTGTAGAACATATTTATTAAAATACCGAATACCCTTTTCTTGAAGGTATGCTTGGACACAGAAATGATAATTTTCTTGAAGCCTTCTTGCTGTCATTTATGTATTAGAAATATATGTTAGAATAATATTATGGCACGAAACACCTCCCCATCTTCCCATAGTTAAATCATTTTGTATTTCCTTACTTATTATATATAATCCTGTTTTTTCTGTTTTCATGAGATAAACAAGGGCAAAACCATTATTATATTTACCCTTATTAAATTCTTTTATTTGTTGTTTACTAATCGTGGCTCCACAAAACTCATTCTCGATACCAAGTGGATAATATTCTTCCTTACGAGACTGATTTAATTGTTCCAGGTCTTCGAGGTTAATTTTAAATGACCAATTATACCCTAAATCATTCATATCATACGCGCATTGTTCTATTCTCATACAAACGATACGCCCTTCTTTATAAAAATTTATTTTAATTTGAACTGTGAATTCTGTATGACCTGGAGATAATATCAACACTTCTGTATCTTTAGAATACACAGCCGTTTTATTTAAGTATATATATTGTGATAAATCGCTTAATCTCACCAAGTCATTCGCGTCAGTCGGGCTTGGATAATTTTTTAATTTATAAGCATTTTTCATGTTAATATTTTTGTTTATATTATATTTATGTCGTTCAGCCTGTGCCTTTGTGTAATAATTTGATAAATCAATATCCAGTTCTTGAGATACACCAAAGATAGAACCATCTTTACCAACATAAGTCATTTATATTAGATTAAAAATAATATCATAAAATTTTTTATTTTTGTTGAGTTGAAATAACACATATAGACATAATTGACCACAACACTTGGAATTTAATTCTTGGACTTGAAATGTTTGATAAACACCATTCTGTAAGAATTTTATGACTTCAACAGGTGGTGGAAGACCAAAACTATCAAAATAATATTTGTCTTGACTATTAAAAATACAAACCCAATGAGAACCGTTCCCATCATTATCTTCTAAGTTCATAATAATATTCTTTGTATGTTTCGACACATTTGTTAATTCATCTCTCATACAAATAACCACATTATGAATTTTTAATTTCTTACAATATTTGGCAAGTTGTAAATTTGATGTTGTATTCTTTCCAAATTCTTTCAACCACTCATCAATGCTCATTTATTTATTAGAAAGATATAATCCATTACCTCTTTTCGTTAATTTTACACCTGCTTGTGCTATAGAAGAAAGCATATCTCCAACTAACAATCTCGCTTTATCAGGCAGACCTTCAAGTTTTTCAGCAAAATCTACAATTACACCACTTCCACTAATTTGTTTCTCCAACTCTTTGTTATGTCTTTCCAATTCTTTTTGAGCCTGGAGTTGAGCCTTCCTTTCGTTGGCAGTTTTGACCGCTGTTGAAATACCACCCGTCAATGCTCCAACCGCACTTAAACCAGCAAATAAAGGAATTAGAAATGGGAGAAATCCTCCACTCGTCTCTCTTATTGAATATTTTTTCAACATTGGTTTTGTCATTTTAATTTTAAGTGAGCCAGTGTCATTCAAGATTTTAACCTGTTCTCTTGTGAGCAAAACATCAATTCTTACTGCTCCTTTTCTCTGAATTGTATTAACGTTAATCGTACAAGGCTTTTGATTTTGAACACAAGATGATAGTTTATGAAGATTGATTTGATTAACATATACCCCAGTTGGTACTTTGCCACTCATTTATTTAACAAAAAAATTATGTGAGACTAATCATCACACCATTATCTGTATTAATCTGCAATTCTGTTTCTTCCAAAAGCAAACAATATGTATCAACTTCTTCACTCTCTCCTCTTTCAATGTATAGGGAAGTATCCATTCGATTAGACTTTATAGTTTCTTTTTGAGCGCTCAGGTCAAACGTATAGATTGTATACAAACTTTTAAATGCTGTCATATCCAAAATAGGTTCTTTATTTCCATTACTTTCACACACCTTTTGGTAAGACTTGTATGCTTCAGCAAAATCATTTTTTTCCCAATTAATTTCCAATCTATCTCGTGGATAAAATGTTCCATCTAGAGAAACGCGAAGTTGTTTCACCTTAGCATTATCACTCAATGCATTATTCTTATCAGTCGCAGTATCACCATCTGGCTTTTTAAAAATCATCCACAGATATCGTGGCTTTCCTTCCAGAACACCCAAATTCCACGTGTAAGTAGTTTGATTGAGTTTAACGTGTTGACATCTTCTTTTGAGGTATGATACACTGAGTGGTTTTTTTGAGTTAAGTCTTCGATTCAACATCTCTTCTGTTTTAAGATTAGGAGTATATTCACTGATATACCAACTCATCTCCTCAATTACAAATTTATTCTGATCACCAAAAGCATTACCAACACCAAAAAGCAATCTATTTTCATTATCATTCCTTTGAAGTTGAAATCTAATTTTAAGACCATACAGAACTTTATCATAATCACAAAATCCAAATATACCTTTAAGAGGAACTGCCACAGTAAAACTATTTTCTGCTTTTGTATCATCATTATACATTCCTTTCCTTTGAATATATCCAGGGTCTGTGTTTGTTCCTGTTGACATATCAGGAATAAAACCTTCGACAGACCCCTTTCCCATTCTATCACTGAATGTATAGAGTGTAAATTTCATCATTTCAGATACAGCAGAGACATAATCAACCGCTTCAACTTCTTGTGTTCCAATATACAATCGCACACTATCAAACATTTTCCAGAAGAAATCATTTACAAGTGTAGCGTTTGTGTTATTCCCAGCCTTAGTGAATTTAAATTTACACAACAAGAAACTTTCGGAGAGATTCAAATAGGTTTGTTGATTATTTATTTCAAAACTTTTTGTACCATTTGTATTCCAGTCTGTTCCAGTTATTGCATTTACCTTGAAGTAATCTTCTTTTTTAGTGGAGTTTGATATAATAATAGTATCATCCAAATCATAGATACTATCAATTGCTTCCATACTTGTATTTATTTAGAAAAAAAAGATGTTAAAACTTTTGAAACCCTGATCCAAGTATTTGAATTATTTTCTGTCGTTCTTGGGGGGACAACTGAGTTTTACCTTTCTTAATTTCTTTTATTGCTTGTAATTTATGAGATTCTTTCTGAGCATCTTTTATACTCTTTACAGCACCTGCTACATTTCCCACAGCAGAAGCAGTTGAACCAATTAGGTCTTTATGTTTAAGAATAGTTGAACCAATACCCATGAGAGTATCAATTATCCCATCTCCTCTAAATTGATGTCCAACACCCCTTTGTCTCTTAGGTTTATAGTATCCTCTACCAAGATACATACCTTCACCCTTGTAGTACGGGAAAGGAACATCCCATCCCCTGTAATTATTTTATATTTTCCCAACTCGTGCTTCCTCACAATAACCATCGTATTTATTTATTGAAAAACTTCACGTAGGTGAATTCTGATGGATATAACTTCTCCATTAAAAGAAATCACACGATTATCTTGGTCGGTTATCCTAAAATTTACTCTGTGTATGGTTTTTCCTGACACAGGTAGATAAACCAAATTTTTAGGCTCCATATTGAATTTATAACCAATTGGGGTTGAGTATGCGCTGAATGAAAATATTGTATTTGTTTTTAATCCATCATTATAAGCACCATCAATCAAATCACAGTGAATTAACACCGAATTTATTCCTGAGGATATTTGAATGACATTATCACTGTAAAACGTCCCATTAGTTTCAATCTTTTTTGAGGAGAAACCTAATAACTCTCTAAATGAATTATCAATTGTGAAATCAACCTTGTAGTTATTTTTAACTTTAATCGTTGATTTTGAAGTATGTTTTTGAATGTTTATAACAATATTTTTTGGTTCATCACCCTGTTCTTTCATAAGACGAGCAATTTCGGAAGATATTTGAGAAATCTCGTATGCTCCGGGTGAGACTGTTATCGTTTTGTATCCACTTCCCGGATTATAACTAAACTTGTCATTTTTCTCGGTTATATTAAATAAGGTATTATAAGTCTCCATGGACAATAAAGATGCCTCATATTCTTTTGTTGTGTCAAGTTGTAGTGGGTATGGGAATGAAGATGTGTGGTCGCTTGTTGTGAAATTAAAACTCAGGATTGTGCTTCTCATCTTATTTAATATGAGATAAAATGTCTTTATATTGAGATTTATTAATTATTTTCATGTTCATAAACTGGTCTAAAATGGCTGATGCTTCATTAAAACAATTGTTATTTCCAGCCTTCTTACTGCCGAACAACAATAACAGTCTATTAACTAATTGCGATGGGTCATTTGGAAGAAAACTAATACCTGAACCAAGGATACTTAAAGCCTGAATAATGTGTTTCTCCTTCTCATTCTTCCTACTTTTACCAGAAAGAATAACCTTATAATTTAGAGTGTTCAGCAAATCAATATATACTCTATCATCATTATTTTCCATATCCAATGGTTTATCAATATACTTTGATTCATCCCTCACAGTTGAACCTTGCCTTCCATCTTTTGTGAGAAGAAACATTAATCTCGGAGTTAGTTTAACAGGGGGTTGAGCAGAACTTAAGAACCTTAATTCATCATTAAATATCAATACCTTTTCTTGAACAAGATGAAATATTGCTGGTTGTTCTGTTGGAATGAGTCCTGCTTTGGTTTTTGAATCTGCTGAATATTCATTGTTTTGAACAGCATTCACAATATAATCAGGGGGTTGATTAATCTCTTCCAGTTGTTGAAATAAACCTTCATCATGTTCTAATTCTCCAATATGCTCTAATTCTTCCTCCGTCATTTGACTGAAATCTTTTAACATTTGAAGCTTTCTAGGAGTATATTCTACTGTGGGAACTGTGGAAACATCTTTCATTTTTTCTTGGGAAGTTTTTAAAAGTGGTTTAAAAAATTTCTCTTGTTTTTTTCAAATGCTTCTTCGCCCGTTAGTTTCTGTCTGCGTTTCTTCTTTATGTCTTCCTGTTGTTTTACAACTTTTGAAACCAACTCTTGATGTTCCTTAAATCTTCTTGCTCTTTCTTTTGTATCCATTTATTTATTGTAAAATATCATTTAATGAATTGTAAAGATCAACAGGGAAATTTTCCTTTTCTTCATCATTCAAGTAGATGTGTTCAAATAAATCCTTTTCTTTAAATATTTCATCAAATTCTTTGTTAACATTAATGCGAGTTGTAATTTCTTCTTCACTAATCCTTGCATCTCTGCTTTTCATACGTTTGTGTTGAGTTTCTTCATCAACATCAAAACCGAATGATAAAATCTTCACTCCGCTCAGATATTTAATAATTTGTCTCGTTCCTTCTGGATTAGTTTCTAATATCCCAACACCACCAGATTTTAGTTTCTTTAACTCACTCTTACAATGTGAATATTTTGTTGTACCAAGAGAAACCTCCTCAAATATTTGTCCTTCATTCCTCAATCGCATATGTTCCTCCACTGAAATATAGTGATAATCTTCACCTTTTACTTCTCCAGGTCTTATTGCTCTAGTTGTTGTTGATACAATGCGTATCACGGGGTGTTTTTTAAGTAAATTTACAATATTCTCATTTGTACTACACAAGAACCTTGATTTATGAAAGTTTTTTCCAGAAGCAGATTTACCCACAAGATTTATAATAATAGTTGTCATTTATATATGTAATTGTTTATAAAACAAAAAATATATCCCTTAATATCTCATCTTGTTTCACAACAATATATTTATATTTTTCAGTCGTGTGCTTCATATAATCCTCAAATTTCTTTTTACTACATAATGTAGAACAATTATCTCTCCAAAAATTATTGATATCTATTGAATTTAACTTGAATAAAATAAAAGTATTAGCATTGTTTCTGATGGAACGACGAGGAAGTTGAAAGTACGATTGACTAAGATAAATACAATTACAAGAAGAATGTCTCCCTCTTGTGTAGTAGCTGTCCATTACCGTTTGGTTTCTCTCATTAACACAATCATCAAAGATAACGAGGTTCTTTTTGATTTATCCAAATCTTGGGGAGACGGTATATCATCCGTATTATCACTAAGAATACACGTTATAAGATTTGATTTCTTTTTACATCTCTGTGTATCACAAAATAGTTGAATTATATCTTCAATGTTATAATCATTTAGGTTTTTTGACGTTTAAATAAACCGATTATATCTTCTTTTTGAAGACCAGCATTAAAACCTTGTGAGAGTAGTTGATACTCTGGTTGAAAACTCGACTTTGTGAAAATTATTAAATTGCTATAATCTAAAAAGTTGGGAGTGAGGAGCATTTTTAAAAGTAAGCAGGTTTTTCCACATCCACTTGAACCAACTATGAGACATCTTAATGAATTTGGGAGATTTTTATGGTTGTTAAATTTTATCTTATTTTCCCAAATAGGTAAAAAATCATTCATTTATATATTTGAAAAACAGGTTATTTAATTTATTATTGGCTTTTTTAGAAACTCTATATTTTATCCTAAGTTCAGGTTTAATTTCAAGATAATCCATTATTTTATTTATACAATATCTTGTGTTGATATTTCCCTGAAAATTACATCCATGAATAATATACAACAACAATCCTTTGAACATTTCTCTTATACGTTCAGTTTCTTCCCTTGTAAGGAAAGGTGTGTTATCATCCTCATACTTTACATTCATTTCTCTAATCAATCTTGTAAAGTAATTCATTTTTGGTGTAAATCTAAAAGAATTATTTTCCTTTTTATATTTTTTATTATCATTAATTAGAAGATAATCACAGAATATACATTGTTTATAGGCTTTTGACTCTGTGTTTAATCCCCGTCTTTCACACGCAGGACAATTCTCAAATTTGTCATATGGAGAATCAGGAAAGTCTAGCATATTTATAAAGTAAAACTTTACTTAAACTGAAATTCATCTATACTTTCAGTTGTATATTACCATCGATATCGATATACTTTTTCATTATCAGATTCAACGACAACATTTTTTATATTAAAGGTAATTTTAAAATTATCGTTAACTACTATTGAACGAAATGTCATTTCACCTGATATATTAACATCCTTTATTTCATCAAGATTTACATCTTTAGGGTTGTTGAAAAAAATACAAATTTCTCCTTGCATATTACAGATGGTCTTATCTTTTCTTTCTAAAGCTTCATCCATAAGGTTTTTGTTCTTTGATACTTTTTCTTGTTTCATTGCTTTTTCTAGTTTTGAATATATTACTAGAAGGAGAGGAGAAACTTTTGTTAGAGATACTTTAATTGATGTTCTACCAGGTATACTAAAAGCCCTTCCACTGAAGGAAATTGAAGAACTCATATTATTTACCATAATAGTTTTTATCCAATAGTTGTTATATTTATCTTTGTTCAATTTTACATCCTTGACATATTTCTCAGTATCTTTAACAGATGAAGAGATTGATTGAAACTTGTCTTTTGTGTCTTGAAACATTGTATTTATTAAGTGAAAAAGTTGGAGGATAAAATGTTTTTAAGCACAGATTCACCTATAAATTAAACAAAATTTTCATCAAGAAAATTTTAGTTTAAGCAAAGTTTTATTCTATAAATATGGTGAATACAACGTACTGCGATGTTTGTAATCACGAATATAAACATTATAGAAAACACCTCCGAACCAACAAACACACATTTAATCTATTTCATCAAATATCTCCTCTTGAGTTGGAAAGAAAACATTGTGATATCTGTTCAAAGGATGTTTGAAGAGTAGTTATAATCAACATCTTCAATCACAAAAACACAAGAAAAATGAGTTTAAAGTAAAGGGAGACTATTATATTAAAAACACTGATGAGGCATTTAAAGGGCATATAAAAATAAGGATTTTTCAATTTGGAGAACCCGGTCCATCATCAATAGCTGAATCAATTGAAATAGTGAAACCCGATGTTGAAAAATTTATTAAAAAGACATTAAAAGAAATGAAAACTTTAAAGTTTTATATGGGAGTGAAAATGAATATGAAAAGACAAGATGAAGAACAAACTCCTTATATGAGAACAGATCTTCATTTTATAACATCATTTCAAGATTTTTTGAATAGTGGGGTTTATGAAGAACTATCAAGACAAGAGGAGGATGTTGATAATACAGTGGTAGGAAGTGGATTCAATATTAAAAAAATCATCTTTTTAGATATACACATTCTAAAATCAAACCCTCTTAAAGCTTCTTCTTATATTGAATTACCAAAAGAAATAAAACTAAAGAAGGCAGTTGTTAATATTAAGAACAATGATAATAAATGTTTTCTCTGGTCTGTTCTTGCTCACTTACATCCACCAAAATGTAATTCAGAAAGAGTAAAACAATATATGAAATATGAGAATACCTTGGACATTAAAGATTTTAAATTCCCAATGCCACTAACAGATATTCCTAAATTTGAGAAAAAGAATAATCTTTCTATTAATGTATATGGATTAACGGATACAAACAAAGTTCAAATATTAAAAATTTCAAACAACTATAAAAATGAAGAAACACACATTGACCTTTTATATTTTAGTGTTGGAAAGAATTCACATTACACATACATCAATAATTTATCAAGATTAATCTCTTCTCAGGTATTCAGAACAGCAAACAAAATATATCCTTGTAAGCGATGTCTTAATTCATTTCATACAAAAGAACGATTAGAACAACATTCAAAATATTGTAGTAATCATAAATCAGCTGTAATTACAATGCCTAAACCTGGTGAAAAGATTTATTTTGAAGATTATAATAAATCTATCATGCACCCATTTGTGATATACGCTGATTTTGAATGTATCCTTAAAAAGATAAATACTGCTTCTCCTAATCCAAAAGAACCATATACAAATAAATATCAAAAACATATTCCTTGTGGTTTCTGTTATTATATCAAATCATCTGTTGGAGAAAAGTATAACAAACTTGAACATTATCGTGGAAAAAATGCTTCACAAGAGTTTGTAAAACGATTAGAAAAGGATTGTATAAGACTCACTAAATTAATGAAAGAAACAAATGAACCAATGAAATTAACCAAAGAAGAAAAATTAGAATTTAGAATGAACAATATCTGTCATATTTGTAAGGGGGAAATTAAGGAGTCTAAAGTTAGAGACCATTGTCATCTTACTGGTAAATATAGAGGTCCCGCTCATTCCTGTTGTAATCTTAATTATAAATTACCTTCTTTTATTCCAGTCTTTCTTCACAACAGCGCCAACTATGATACACATCTATTTATAAATGAACTTTCAAAAACACCAGGGAATATTTCTGCTATAACAAACACAAGTCAAAAGTATATTTCATTTTCAAAAATGATATTCACAAAACCTTTAACTCGTATTAGGTTTTTAGATTCTTACAAGTTTATGGGAACACCACTAGCTTACCTCGCATCAAATCTAAGCTCCACGGACTCTTTTCCAAATCTTAATTCATTCTTTCCAAAAGAGGAAATTCTCACTAAAGAGGAAATTCAGATTAAAGAGAGAATTCAAAGTAAAGAGGAAACTCTAATTAATGAAGAAATTCTAACTGAAGATGAAATTCTAATTATAAAGAAAATTCGAACTAAAGAGGAAATTCAGATTAAAGATGAAATTCTGATTAAAGAAGGAATTCTTACGAGAGAGGAAATTCAAACAAGGAATGAAATTCAAAGTAAAGAGAAAATTCTTACAAGTAAGGGAATTTATCCTTATGATTATATGGATTCATTTATGAGATTTAAAGAAACACAACTTCCTTCAAAAGAAAGTTTCTATAATAACCTTTATGAAGAAGAGATAAGTGATAAGGAATATAAACACACACAAGAAATATGGAAAATATTTAAGATAAAGAACCTTGGAGAATATCACGATTTATATCTAAAAACAGATGTTTTATTGTTAGCTGATGTGTTTGAAGCTTTTAGATCACTCTGTCATAATAAAAATTGTTATGGATTAGATCCTGCCCACTATTTCACAGCTCCTGGTTTAGCTTGGAGTGCAATGTTGAAAATGACAAAACAAGATATAGATTTAATCAGTGATGTGGATATGCTTTTGATGATTGAGAAGTCCAAGAGAGGTGGAATATCACAAGTATGTTCAAAAAGATATGCTAAAGCAAATAATAAATATCTTCCAAATTATGATAGTGAAAAAGATAGTAATTATTTGATGTATTTTGATGCTAATAATTTGTATGGATGGGCAATGTCTCAATCTCTGCCTTATGGTAAATTAGAGTGGGTGGAAGAAAAGGATTATGAAAAGGCTTTGATGAATATTGTTATTTCTTCTCAAGAGGAATTGAATGACGAAGAAGAAGGTTATTATTTTGAAGTTGATTTGAGGTACCCGAGTGATCTTCATAATAAGCATAAAGATCTTCCTTTTGCATGTGAGAAAGAAACTCCAAAGAAAGAATGGTTAAGTGATTATCATAAAAGTTTTAATATTAAAGGTAAATCAACAGAAAAGTTATTAACAACATTCTATGATAAAGAGGGATATGTTTTGCATCAGAGAAGCTTAAAACAGTTTTTGAGAGAAGGATTGAGAGTAGCTAAAATTCATAGAGTTTTAAAATTTAAACAAAGTCCTTGGGTGAAAAAGTATATTCAATTCAATACAGATATGAGAGCAAATACAAAAGTAAAATTTGAAGGGGACTTTTATAAATTAATGAATAATGCTGTATTTGGAAAGACTATGGAAAATGTTAGAAACAGGCAAAACATTAGATTCGCAACATCTTGGAAAGAAGCTTCGAGATTGATAAATAAACCAAGTTTTGAGAGAGAAGAGGTTTTTTCAGAGAACTTTTCTGCAATTCATATGAAAAAGGAAAGTATTGTAATGGATAAACCAATTTATATTGTAACAGCAGTTCTTGATTTATCAAAGATATTGATGTATGATTATTTGTATAATGACTTAAAGAAAGAGTATGGTGAAAATGTTTCATTGTTGTATATGGATACTGATAGTTTTATCCTAGATATAAAAACTGATGATGTTTATGAAGATATGAAGAAAAATATTGGAGTATATGATACAAGTAATTTCAGCAAGAAGAGTGAGTTATTTTCCAAAAAGAATGAAAAGGTTATTGGTAAGTTTAAGGATGAGTTGGGTGGAAAAGTAATGAGTGAGTTTATTGGATTGAGAGCAAAGGCATATGCTTATAAGTATGGTGAACAGATTGATAAGAGGTTAAAGGGAATAAAGAAATATGTAATAAAGAAATCAATAACTTTTAGAAATTATTATAATTGTTTGATGAATAAGAAAGAAGAATATAGGAAAATGAATACAATAAGAAGTTATAAACATAACATATATAGTGAAGAAGTAAATAAAAAGGCATTAGGAGCCTTTGATGATAAGAGATTTATTTTAGATAATGGAATAGATTGTGTTCCATATGGATATTGTATGATAGAGTGTATAAAATAGATTATGTTTTAACGATGGGAAGATGGGTTAGGGTTTTTTAAGGGCTACCGCCGCGTTTTTTCACAATATATAAATGGTTAAACCAAGTATTAATCAAACTAAAGAGTGGAGAAAATCTCAGTCTTGGTATATAAATGGAAAACATAATGAATGTGAAAAATATCAAATAAGTCTTATTGAAAAAATAACTAAAACAAAGGTAAATAAAACAAATAAGCGAATTAATTTAAAAACTAGTAAGTTAGAGGATGTAAAGAAAAAAATGAATATCCTTGAATGGACTGAAAACTTTGATGGTTATCAATTGAACAATGAAAAAACAATTTACTATAATCTCAAAATGATATGTGGCTCAGGAGGTGGCCAGATGAGAGCATTAAGAGAAGTTTATCATTTCGTAATGGCACAAAAGGGGTATCTTCAAAAATATAAAGATTCAAATGTTTTGTTTGTCAATATTTTAGATGGGGATTATTGTGCAAAGAAAATTAAACTATTGAAGGAATTTGAGAATGAACAAATCTTTATAGGTTCAATGAGTGAGCTGTTCAACCCCCAGGTGTTCAATTCAATGAGGTTCAACCTCCAAGTTAAAAGGGGAGACAAATAAATATACCTTGGGATAAAAAGGGGGGTTTATTTTTAGGGAAAAAAATTATGAATCGCTGAAAATCCCCCATTCATTTACATGGGGAAAAGTGAGCCAGAATCAGTATTCTTACCCTACTCACGATGTTCAAGTAATCACTGCAAATGCAGAAGGAATGGATTGAATTGCACAGATCTTTGTAGCTGTAGTGAGGACTCAGAATCATGTGACAACTCAGAAGACACAGTTCTCTCAGATGATGAAGAGGAGGATAGTGATAGTGAAGATGAGTTATTGTAACTTCCACAAGGATTGGAGCAGGCAATAAACTCTGGCAACCAACCACACAACTAGCATGTAGTATGGACAATGTATCAGTGACTCAAAAGAATGAAATATTGATGTCATATTGGCGGTCATTTTGAATTTTCATATATTCATTCCTTGACTTGATAAGTGTATGTTCAACTACTAAACTTAACCTAACCTCATAGAACATTCATGGCCTTATAGCAACAATAGGCCTTAATACGTCCATTTTTGAAATGAAAGATGGCTGCCCTCTGCAACACGAAAACTGTAAATATGGCTTTTCATGTTCTTTGGTACCTATATTATATTCAGATAGGCTGATAGGGGTGATCTTTTGTACCATGTTAAGCACGTCACTGTCATTGAAATGATAATATATCATTGAAATGATTATATATATATATATATATATATATATATATATATATATATATATATATATATATATATATATATATATATATATATATATATATATACATTCAAGAATAAGCCGTAAAGGTGGCCATTTTGAAATTCAATATAGTTGAAAATTTTGAATACAATTTCAGCTGTTCACAAGAAATGTGTATTTCACTAATTGTTTGTCACTAATTTTGAAATTAAAGATGGCTGCCCTCGGCAACACTAAAACTGTAAATAAGGCTTTTCATGTTCTTTGGTACCAATATAACATTCATATATGGGTGATCTTATGAAGCATGTTAAACGCGTCACTGTCACTGAAATGATAATATATACATATATTCAAGAATAAGCCATAAAGGTGGCCATTTTGAAACTCAATATGGCTGAAAATTTTAACGGAATTTCAACTGTTCACAAGAAATGTGTATTTCACTAATTGTTTGTCTTGATAAATGTAGATTTTACAACAAAAAAACAGCTTTTTACGACATTCATATCCACATTCAGGGCAAATATAGACATAAAATGGCAGCCATTTTGAAATCCAAGATGGCTGCCCTCTGCAACACTTTCAAAATTGCCAACATGGTTTTTCATGTTCTTTAGTACCTATTTAACACATTCATATAGGTGGGATCTTCTAATCATCAAAATCCCATGGGATTGCATAGTCTCCCTGACTAAATTGCAGATAAAAAAGAAATCATGAAAACGTTCTGTTGAAGAAAATTTAATCTAAAATTTTGACTCATCAAAGCAGCTACATTTTGCAGATATAACAGCCGAACATACTCGTGGCATTCTTACTACAATGGAAATCAAATATTGTTCGGAAAGTTCTTCCCAACACTGTTGCAGAAGTTCCCACAAATTTGTTGCACTTGCAGGTGGCTTTGCTTTCACCCTTTTGTCCAGTTCATCCCAAACCAGCTTGATGGGGTTTAAGTCTAGAGACTTTGCTGGCCATTCCATGATTTGAAGCCTACCGTCTTGCTTTTTTCTTCTAAGGTAGTTCTGACCCAGCCTGGAGGTATGTTTTGGGTCGTTATCGTGCTGTAGGATGAACCCCTGACCAACCAGGCGTTGAGCAGAGGGTATTGCATGGCGCTGCAAAATGCTATGGCAGCCCTTTAGGTCCAGGGTGCCAGTCACTCTGTGCAAGTCACCGACTGGGTCCAGCAAAAGAGCCCCAGATCAACAAGCTTCCTCCT